>NC_060887.1:35382962-35437962 GCF_014805685.1 Silurus meridionalis
GTCTGTTCCAATGGCTAGGAACCACAGATTGCAGATTAAGCTACTATTAAATCAGATGCCAGTGATTAAATTAAGGTAGGGGGGTGGGATTATTGCTCATACTGTACCTTTTCTTACGACTTGATTTTTATTAAAAATTTCGATGAACTTTTCATGAGCTTTTCTTGAAATTAATTCGCACAACCTACAAAGGGCAGAGTCACCAAATGCGTTTTTTTAAAGTGTTGCCATAAAGTTTAAAATTCATTTACTCACTTTAATAGAAAAACAAGAGGGAGTCTGAGAATAAAAATCTCTCTGCTAGAGACTGGTGTGCACATTTGCATGGACAAGAGCATATGCATGTGTATGTGTATGTGTGTGTGTGTGTGTGTGTGTGTGTGTGTGTTTGGCAGGAAATCCACTATAGAGAAATCGCTGTTCACTTTATACCAGCGCCTTGAGCTTTATGAACACTTCGAGAAACTCCATTCGGAGATGGATGGAGGAGAAGCCATTTCCAGAGCTCTGCCATAAAGCGAGCACTGCAGTGCTGCCTGCTGTTTTTGGATTCGGAGAAGTCCCATTTCCGAGTGAGCACCCCCACTGTAACGGCACACCGCACTGAAGTTTATAATCCAATAAACATTACTGTATCTGCGCATGTGGCTCCGAACGCATGATGGACTAGAGCGAGCGAATCGGAACCGGAGAGCACGCCTTTTTCCCGTGTTCATTATATTAATGAAATTTATTAGTAACAGTTAGCTGGCGCTAATCTGCCGAAATTGAAATATAAGGCCCGCACTATGGGCCGAACACGAGGAAAAACGGCAACTTCATTAGCATAACTACGACTGTGCATCATAGACGTCATTAGAATTGCTCCCAGAATTGCCATATTAGTTGTTTTATGAGGTAATTTTTATGTGCAGTAATAGAATCCTTTGCTTTACCCTCCAGTGCATATTAAACTCACTTATCTTTTTTGTACAAACTCACGATAACTCGTTCAGGGTATAATGAAGGAAGATGGTTATGGGTCGTACATTTTCAGAACGCTGAACTCTCCGGCTGGCGGTGGAAAAGCCGCCTGGCTTTGCGTCTTTGTTTATTTTTAGTATGTACGACTAAATTTTGGATAAACAGAAAGAAATATATTCGTTCCATGCTAAATTTGAGTAGATCCTGTTATTGCACATTGCTAAAAAAAAGAGGAGGAGGAGGAGGAGGAGGAGGTGGTCATGACCTTTAGGTTAATAATTAAGTGTGAAGTTGAAGTACTACAGTGTGAGAAGATGGAGAGGATGGAGAGTGTGGCCTTAAGGAATTCCGGTCTGAGCGTTTTATTTGTGTGTGTGTGTGTGTGTGTGTGTGTGTGTGTGGGTGGGTGGTGTGTGTGTGACAAAGAAGAAGCCAGACACATGTTAGGAAACACCAATAAATGAATGATTAATGCTTTAACTCTGATTAGCAATATTGCGATTTTTCACCGCTGTCACTGGAATAAAGGCTTCAGCAACACCGCTCTACTTACTGCCTTTTCCATAATTGAGACTTTAGCTCCTAGCTGTGCCCTTCAGCTCGCCATCCATCAAGCCACCTCAGCCTTCAGACGTGCTGACAGCCCTCAGATGGAGAAAGAGTTTTTCAGGTAGAGAAGCAAACCTTTTAAGTCATTTATCCACAACCTGAACTACTTAATTGTCTTTTCGAACTCTGTTATTACTTACGTATCTATTGCTCTCTTTTTCCCTTTCGACAAAAAAAAGTGTACTTAATGCACCCTTCACCTCGTCCTATTAGACCCCACTAAAGAGCCTTGATCGCCTCTAGCCTTATGATTGAGGGTTTTTATGGAAACATGGAAGCACTTCCTGATATACAGTATATAACTTTACGTTAAGCCATTGAATTCTCTTTCCTGATTGGTCAAAATGGTGATGGTTATGTTTCTAAAACAGTGGCTGTGACAGGCTGAAAGACAATTTACAGATCTATATTAATGTAGATTTTCATTTCTGTATAAGCTTTTAGCTTTAATGCATCTAATTCTGGACTTGTATAATGAACGTGCCACACAAGGAAATTGAAGAAATGCATTTCTTTGCTAATAGGATGAGATAGATGTGAGGCATGCATATAATATCTTGTTTATTTACCTTTTAATGAAGAGACTTCCACATTCATGGAATCGTAAGACTGATTAATTGATGCTTATGTAAATTGATTGACTAACTGATACTTATAATGCATGCATGAGCTTGGGCGTCATTTTAAAGTACTTAGAACAATAATATAACCATCATTGTTATTATAATGTAGTATAAGTCTTAAATGTATTCATAGAACAGTAATACTTGCTTATAAATAATTGTAAATGGGGCTACAATTCATTAGAAGTGTAAATATCATACAAGTGTAAAGTTTTTCTTTTTTTATACATTTTAAATGAATGAGAGAAAGAAAGGGAAAAACTCAGAGAAGGGGCTGGAGAACAATTTTGCAATCGTATTATATATAATTTGCACTCTTAATTATATATTCTTAATAATGTATCGCAAAATTGCCAAACATGTCATTCTTAATGACATCTGGTGAGACATCATATATATTTTGAACTAGGAAGACATTAATATCACATTCGTATACCTTGAGGCATTGATGTGTTTATTGCAGATTTATTATGCACATTAATGAAAATACATAATATTTTATAGCTATTTTTTATTATGCATTGTGAAGTTAAGTAAGTAGTGTTCAGAACACATTATGCCCCCAGCTGTAAGTGCTTTATGAGCTTTATGAGTGCATTTTAAACAATTCTTACTGATTTGCTTTTCATTAATGATTATTGTGATGTTTATAGTGTATAATGGCATGGGAATGTAATATAAAAATGTTAATGTATAGTATTTAATGTTAATACTGATATTGTTATTATTATTATTATTATTATTATTATTATTATTGAAATTATTATTAAAAATGTAATATATATATAACTCATATAATGAGTATTAATTTTTAATTGCTGATTTAAAAATAACAACAAAGAAAAAACTATGATTAAACAAAACATTAATTTTAAACAGTTTTGACAGAATCAGTTATTGGTACTGGGCTGAGATGATTTATTCAGCATGTGCGACAGTATCTGACAGTATTTACGGCATCCTTGGGTGATCTCTTCATAGCTGTGTCTTTTTTTTCGTGCTGCGTTTCTGTGGCGTGCCATCTGCATCTTCTGCCTCCTCACCTGAGCATGAGCACCGAGACTGCTAAAATATTTACTCTGCACCATTGTAACTGTTTATCAGGAAACATCTGCCCAGCTCGTTTACCTTCGTCTATCATGGAGTTCTTAAAAAAAAGAAATGTAATTAAAAAGAATGAAAATTCTTCAAAGATTATCACCGAGTTAGAAAAACTTTTAAATCACTTAAAGGTCGTGGGGGAGAGAAAATTGCCGAGCATAAAAAATGTATGGTCAGGACAGTGAAACGACAAATCCCATTATCAGCTAAAGGATGTTCATTAATTTTGTCATCTAATTGGACAGAGGCAGATGTGGAACAGCTCATCCGGAGGGTCACGGGCAGAAGAAGAGCAGCCTTGTGCTTCAGACTTTTCTATTAGGAAGCAGCATGTCCTCCAACTCCCTGGATTACCATGCGCTTTATTGATTAATGACCATAATTTATTACAGAGAAGAGAGCCATGCATCCAGTTAAATGTACAATTAATCAATCCTCCATCAGATTATGTGAGATGGCCGAAGCCGCAGTGAGAAAACGCTGGCCGTGGGTGATAATTCGGCTTGTGGGGCCGCTCTTACGACGACTTAAGACTCTTTCCATGGCTTAATGCTACCTGTCCCGTCTGACAAATGTTCGGCGCAGAAATTGAATATAACTGCCTCTGATGGACTGAACGCCATGTCCCGGCTCTAGCTCTCCGTCAAGCTCTTTAAGAATAATGTCTCAGCCCGACGTGCCCTGGAAAACCATTTATTAATCTCAAAATAAAGGAGAAAAGAGCCTGCAGGTTCAAATACATCATGGTTAAATCAACAATATTATATTAAGCTGGAAACGGATGTGGGGTTAAAGGGACCCACGGCAATGTGAGGATAAATTTCAACCCGCTCCAGTTCATGCAAAGCCATTACATCCGAGTGAGCCGAAAGACGCACGTGACACGCTAAATCCAGCTTTAGAAAAGCCGTAATTGATCATAAATTTGGAGTGTCATGCCTCACAAGTGCCTGTTGGCA
The DNA here is from genome assembly GCF_014805685.1 of Silurus meridionalis. Taxonomy (NCBI): domain Eukaryota; kingdom Metazoa; phylum Chordata; class Actinopteri; order Siluriformes; family Siluridae; genus Silurus; species Silurus meridionalis. The sequence goes on from NC_060887.1 coordinate 35,387,218, forward strand.
TGAGTGTCATTTAGGCTGCCTCTAGAGCAGCGAGCAGTGCAATGGCATAGAAGGATAAAGGCTAACAACCAGCAGTTTATGTACTCATGCATATGTGCATGTATGTAAAATGCAAATGAACACACGCGTATATGTAACGTTTTCTTATCAAACTGTGCCACATAATGTAAATCAGCCGTTCGCTGAAGTGGTGTGCAAATATTTTCGGAAGACAAACTGAACACAAATTTCCCTGCCAATCTGGCAACCTTGATATGTGCATAACAGTCATCCATCAATTACCACGCATGTCCATTTAGTGATGCTAATGGAACAGAAAATTGATGAATAAACAGTGAAAAAGCGCATTTCTATACAAGCTTGTGCTAAATGCTTCAGTAATGCAGCTCAGCCACTGCGGTGGGTTCACTAACATAGAGTATATGAACAAACATTGGTGGACACCTGAGCATTAGAGGTGTGCTTTTTGAACATCCCATTCCATATATAGTTTCCATTTGTTGTTTTAATAACCTCCACTCTTCTGGGAAGATATGCCACTAAATTTTGGAGTGTGGAGATTTGTGCTTATTCAGCAATCCACAAGGGTTTTGGGTACAACAGGGAAAGTGCAGGTACTGATGTAGGAGAGTCGAAGAGGCCTGGGGTGCAGTCAGCGTTCTAATTCATCCCAAAGGTGTTCAGTAGGATTGAGGTCTGTAACAGGAGTTCGCTTTGTGCACAGGAACATTGTCATTGAACAAATTCAGGTCTCCTAATTCAAATGAAGGAAAGATTTCATGTCATGAAGACACTATAAAATTGCGTGCGTTTAACTTTGTGGAACCACATGAGCATAATCTTTTAAAAATGTATTGAATGTTTACTAGCAACACTCATTGTTTCTGAACCATTCTGGATAGAATCAAGTCAGACGACACATAGCGACTTGTTTTTTTTCTCCCAGATGAGCCAGTCATGCATGTGGAGGCTGCTAAACTGTTCATGAACTCTTCACAAACACAAGCTGCTGCTTCTGATGACGGATTTGGAGCTGAAGGAAAGTTTGTCACAACTCCGGTGCAAGTGTCTGCTCTAAAAATAACCAGGATAGGATGAAGTGAATAAAAAAAGACAACATGAAGGTCGCCTCCAACATTGTGGTTATAGTTTGGGGAAGAAGCACATATGGTGACCCAATACTGTTATACTTATAGTGTAGATGCGCAACAATACTTCAGTACATTAATGTTGTTATTTAAATTGAATATTTGATCTTTTTTTTATGTGTGGATTTTTACTGTATTGATTTTAATACCATTTTCATTCAATTCATAACAATGACAATTCAAGACAATGAATTTATATCAGAATATCAGTGTCCCCTTAAATATAAACTCAGGAAGTCCCGTAAAATGCTTTTTTAATAGTAGGATTTTTAGGAAAGCCTTTTCAGAAAATTTCATTTGTAAATTCTCTTGGGACCACCTCATACATTTGCCTCTACCCGTTTCATAAAGGCACATTGCTCAGTTTTAAATATTTCCGAAGACCACAGAGCCGCATTAACATTTTTTCTACATCCTCATGTTTGCAATTCGTGATTTATGTTTATTAAGATCTTTATTAACTTACATGTGAGTGTATTCATTTTGCAGATTGCTATTTTCACTGGAAATTAGCATGGTAAAATTCTTAAAAGTCTCAACTTGCTACCATGTTTGCTCCCTGAGCAATCACAACCATCATCATCCAGAACGATCTCCTTCTTAACAGTTAAGTGCTTAATTTGTAGCTAGTCCTCTGTGCATGCTAAATCCCAGAAACAATAAAAATCTAGACTGATATGATGTAATAAAGTGTGCTTGTTTGAACAGCAGTGTGTTCCAACACGGTAAAACCCCATTCAAACGTCAGCTGGCAGATAAACTGAGAAGCAATAAGAGAACTAGGTAAGCGTTTCACACAGATCGCATTCTCCGTCTGAGCTGGGATCCAGAGCCACTGCAATCCTAAGGAGGATTTAACACTTAATGAAGAGGAATATATAAATCACTGTTTAAGGCTCTCTGGTCTGATCAGTGATCGATGCTGATATGATATGAATGTATTTGCTAAATGAGCATGGTCATGACAGGAAAAAATCAAACCCATCACAACTAGTATTACTAACTTACTGATTGTATTTGGAGTCAATGAGCATCTTGGGATATAAACTGAAATCATGTAGTTGTACTAATGTAATAATAATGTAATAATGTAATTCTGCTTTGAGACAATGTTCATTGTTAAAAGCGCTATACAAATAAAAAAATAGTGACAATACAAAAGGAAAAACTGCCAAATTGTAGATTGCATTTTCCCCCCCTAATTTTTTACTCTATTGGTAGATAATTTCACTTCTTGCATTTAATTAGGAAAAGCAAAAAAAAAAAAAAATTTTATATATATATATATATATATATATATATATATATATATATATATATATATATATATATATATATATATATATATATATAAATACAAGATAATTTCAAGCTCATGTATACATTATAATGTATATATATATATATATATATATATATATATATATATATATATATATATATATATATATATATATAATGTCTGGTGAACGCGATACTCTGTGGAGAGCATTGTGTACTGAGATTTTCAAAAACAATGACATTTTTAGTCATGTGACACAGTCATGTGACCCATTCATCTCAATACAAACAAGATGGTGGATGATTCCCAGTCTAAATTTTCACCTTCCATCTCTAGTTTTGATTTCCTGAAGCATCAATTCAAAGAAAATAATTCAATGAAAGGAAAATAAACAGCTGACAGAAATTACATTTAAGTTTTTACACATATATTCAGATGCAAATGTTTTCAGAACGTTCGGTGTGAACACAATGTGTAGAAATAAAAATAAAAAAAATGTAAACCCAGAGCATTTTAAAGTAAAACTACAGCTTTATGATGGCAGTCGTTTTAATTGTGACATGAGCTCACAAGGCTGCAGATCCACCACAACCCAGACCAGGATGAAATACTTCCTGTTGATGAAGTAGTGAAATAATTCATTCATTCATTCTTTCATTTATTGATTTTTTATTTGTAACAATGTACATTGTATCTAAGCAGCTTTACAGAGATAAAGTGATTATAAAAGAATGTATAAGTTTAGTGCCTATTATTTTGTTCCTTATAATTGTAAGTGTGTAGGTGGTACCTTAGTTGTTAAGGCATGCAACTTTGGATCTGAAGGTTGTGAGTTCAAATCCCAGCCACACTGATCCTTATCCCAGCTGACACTCCTGGGCCCCTGAGCAAGGCCCTTAACCCCATAGCCGCTCGGTTATATTAATGAGATAAATGTAAGTCGCTCTGGATAAGGGCAGCTGTCAAATGCAGTAAATATAATGTAATATTCTCCAAGTGAAAAGGAAAAACTTCCCGAGATGGTATGAGGAAGAACCATCTCCAACAGCACAGAATATCTCCAATTGAAGAGAACATCCAGGGTTAGGGATGTAGGTATGTAGGATCAGGCAGATCCAAAGACAAGAAAGGAATAGGAACACTGGTCACTGGTATTGATTGGATTGATGACTAATTCATGGTCTCTTGTGTTCATAACTTTCCACTTATCAAGTTTTTATCATCTTGGTTCAAATTTCAGTGGCTTTAGTGGTTACAGTATAATGCTGTTTTTATTTGTTAAAATCTCCCTCCATAATAGGCAACAGAGAACCGCTATCGAGAGACATTCGGAACACAAGTCGTTTCCATACTGTAAGCGTAAAGCAAATAAATGCCTTTAACAATTTATCTTGACATGCACCAAATCTACTTTCAACATTAAATATAGTCATTTTTTCTCTTCAACTATTTTTCTTCAACTGTTGTGCACGGCCTTGCAGGTGATACATACATCATACGACTGGCTGAAAATGCATTGCACCGAGATCATCGGGGGCATCTTCAATTGTCCAGCCGAGGTTGGCAGCAGCAGTGTATACCTTGTTAGATTGAGGTGCTCAATCAAGGCAGTGCTGGAGTGCCAAGCCGGTGCCGAGAGTGGTGATTACAGGGCTATGCGCGCACAAGGCCAGGAAAACGGACGAGCTCTCTGCAGGTGGCCCTCTGACATTCAAGCCTGCATTTTCTGAATCAGTCTTGAGTGATTAGGGCAGCGACAGTCAAAGGACAGATCAAACAATTATTTCCCTTCTTCCACCTGTTCTTTTTTTGGTTTCATGAAAATGCAGGATATTTTTTCCTCCCTTTCTCTTAGTCTCTATCGGATTCTAAATGATACCTGCTTTCATTTCCTTTTGCATTCTTAAAGGATTGATAGATTTTATTATAAAATATTTACCTGGTTTAACAATTTTCAGTCATTATTTGAAGATTCTGCTTGATGCTACTTCATTCTATATTCGGTTTGCTCAGAATTTAAATTCTCTACATAAAAAGATTAATTAAACAAACTCGAGTTTGTTGTAAGAAATGGTTATTTAACATTTAAAGAAGGAGTCTCCAGTGTGAGCTGAAGGTAGAGCCCGTTTGTCCGACACGAGAAAGGCTTTTCGTGTATTTTTCTGTAACATGACAATGTTAAATAATAGGAAAAAATATTTAACAGAGCAAAAAAAATAGAACCTTGTGAGGTCAGGGATGTTTCTATCTGCTAAAACATAAGCGATAAAAGGTAGCATGCTTTGTGGAAGTTAAATATTAAATATACGTTTTAATGGATAAACATACGTTTCATTCTATAATTAAAAAACAACGTGTGCGCTGACAGATGTTGTGTTGCTGTGTTATAAGCGAAATAAACACTACTGAACATGCTTTTAAAGGAAAAATTACCAACTTTGGAGTGACATAATTCCACTCAATTCTCTGTTTTTCTTTACTCAGATGTTTTAAACCAGTGGTCCCCAACCCCTGGGCCGGAGACCGGCACCGGTCCGTGGGTCAATTCGTACCGGGCCACACAAAAAGAATACATAGCTTACATTATTTCCGTTTTATTTATTATCTGATTCTGAACAATGTTTTATTTTGGAAAATTACCGAATTTTCTCTGCCACATCTGTCTATGACTCACTCTTGATGCATGTTATGATGCCTCGGTCACATGTCTTACCTCCATCCGCTACCTTCTTAAAGGGGCCGCTCCGGCCGCTAACACATAATACATTAGCGCTAAAATCAAACCCCCAAGCTAGCAAAATGAACAAACAACAACACAGTGGATTCACAATTATTATTATATTTAGAAAATACCAGTTTTTATGGTCGTATCATTTTATTTTGTTATTTTTATCCGCCACACCTTAAGGGCCGGCCCGTGAAAATATGGTTTGACATTAAACCGGTCCTTGGAAAAGTAAAAGCAGAGATACATGTGACCATTCTAGAGCTGTGTTTTGGCTTTGTTCACAGATAAACTATATACACACATTTGGAAACAATTTAGACCCAACAAGATGCATTATAGATCTTTTATTAGTAGAGTGATTTAGCAACATGGCAGACAAACTGAACCCACTCCTCCAGGTACACACACCGTATGGATCAGCACAAGAGGGCAGCATACAATCCAGCACTCAGTACAAACAATCCAGCACAAACTCCACCTGAAACACCAGCAGGAAAACTCAACTTAACAGGTATCTGAGGGTCTTAACCACAGATACACTTCCATTACTGTAAGTAAAGGATGCTAGCTTAGTTCATGCCATGATACATACTGTATGTCTATTAATAATGTATCATCTGGAAACACGGTCTTGTGAGGAGAATTCTTTCAGGAAATTGATGTATACAGTCTAGGGATATGCACTAATGCAATTATATATGAATTTTGGCATGCATTGCACGTGTCATTTTTTACGATGTAGATTTGTACCTCAGAGCTAAACATGGCAGAGGCATCAAGGTAAGAATTACAGTACATTACTATGTAGAATAACCCAGAGATCTGGACAGGAAGTGTGGACTGAATAATAAAAATAAAGCATTTAAAATGAAAAAAATTGATACATTTTTATTCGCTTTAATTTCAGATGCTTTTTCTCTCTCTTCCTCTCCATCTCTTTCTGTCCTAAAGTGCAGCCTTGAAAACCAGGCAGCAGCTTCAAAGGCAAGGGATTAGAGTCTTTATCCCATAATTAATATGGTGGAGAGGAGAATGACAGCACCTGAGGACTGGCCAGAACAGCCAGCTTCCTGCTGAGGCCAGAGCGAGTGCCACTTACCCACAATGCAACACAGACCAAGCCCATCAACGCGCCACAATGACCACGTCTCCTTGTTTCTCTATTGATGGATTGTAATTGTCTCCCCTCGCCTTTTTGCCTCCGCCGTTATTCATTATAAGAGGACCGGATACATTATATATATATATATATATATATATATATATATATATATATATATATATATATATATATATATATATATAATGTACACAAAATTCACTGTTTAGTACCTCAGGTTTCAAGTCACGGTGCGGTTCAATTTCCATACAGTTAGGGGGAAAAAATGGAAAACATTAAAATGTTATTGTTTGCTGTTTATATTTACAATTTAATTTCTATTATTAACATTTGTAATCATCAACATTGAAAAGGTTTAATTTATCAAATGCCTACTTGGTTAAATAATATATAAAATAATATTTCATAATATTTAATACAAATGAAATAGAATAAATGAATTAAATGCAATGCACTTGTATATCTTCATTAAATTGAGTAATCAATTAAATTGGCACAAATTAAATTGATTAATTAAAATTTAATGGAAACATTAAATTAAATAGTTTATTATTTGTAATACAGATGTGTGTGTGTTTTACATTTAATATTTAATTTTCTAAAGATATGATCTACTAAACTGTTCTACTTGTTTCAGCAAACTTTAACAAATGTCTTTATTCCTTCCAGCCTGTATTCATTCACCCTCTTAACGTGAGGAATCAGGATTTTCTCCTTTTAAGAGAAATTCTTAAAACTGGACATAAACACTTCCTGGTTAGTGGCTAATGATAGTGCTATGGATTGTTTAGCATTTTCATGTATGTGCAAATCAAATCTTATTTCCGGTAAAGAGTGAGTAGGCAAAGTGACACTGCGCTAACTCTAGTTTCTTTTTTATACCCCTGGCATTGTATGTTTTTAAGTTTAATAATAATAAAAATGACTATTTCTGAGGGAACTCAGATTATAACTATGGTACGAATACGTGTACACGTTTATATATATATATATATATATATATATATATATATATATATATATATATATATATATATAATGAGCCGTGAGGCACAAAATAAAGTGTCCCTCCTTTTTTTCGTCCTTGAAATATATCCTGGGAAATTCTTGACATGTTTTTTGGCCTTTAACCCCGGTGGGTCACTTTCATTTCCCACATACTGTTAGGCAAAATAGGCAGGTCTTCTATTGCTGTCTCTCTCTCTCTCCGTCTCTGTCTCTCTCTCTCTCTCTCTCTCTCTCTCTCTCTCTCTCTCTCTCTCTCTCACACTCTCTCTCTCTCTGGTTCTGTTCTGTCCACAATGAGACCACCATCGCTCTATGGCCACTTCATGAACTGCTGCTCTGATGAGTCTCATGTGAGCACAATGCATTTTTCCCACTCTGAATGAATGACAATACAAATATTGTGTTTCCTGCGTTCCCGATTTATCAAATTTAGATTGGAAGCATTACTAACTGGCACGTGCATTTTATTTTTACCAACGCAAACATTAATCGGTTACATTTAGCGAAGCGAGATTCCTCTGTGCATATGGCTACGTGAGATGGAGAGAATATTTTCGGCTTGAGGTCTGGGAGGAGAGACAATGTGTGTTGATTTGAAATTGCTAGCAGTTGTTTTTGGAGAATTCCCTGCCTGCTTTGAAGTCTACACCCCACTGAGTGACCTAACTTTGACACAGAGCAGTGGACACAGCTATTTTTATGTCTCATGAGAGAAGGATGTTCCCTCTTTTTGTTTTCTCCATTGATGTGCATTGTACAGAATTGTGCCGTTCAGTGATGTGTTTTGATAAAAGTATATTGACATGAATAACTGACATGTTGAATTAAGGCGTGTTACACACATTTCAGTGTTACAAAATGCTTTGAAACACAGTTCTCTCAGAGCTTTGATATATACAGTGCAGGCATATATCCAAAGATCCATATATATATATATATTGCAAGAAGCCTAATTTATTGACATAATATACCTTAGTTATATTAATGATCTTACAGTTTACTGTAATTATTTATATGTCCTGACAATCTGGTGTCAAAATGAATTAGGTCTGGTTTCTTTTCTTTGCTTTTTTTCTTGGTGTTGTGTAAAGAGTTTTTTTTTACCCTGTCACCTCTGTTATATTGTCATATTCTAGACAAATAACATTCAATGTTATTCAACCTCAGTTCAACCTATAAATATTTAATTGAAGTTATATTGCTCCAGGGTTCATCTATAGACAGCCTTTTATTTAGTAAAAGGCCAAATAGCAAACTGTATAGATATTTTAATCCAGAAAAAAGTTTGTAGTTATGGCTTATAAAGTGACATTGTTAAATGAGATAGATATTTCTGTCCATGAATATGTAAATCATAGATTTGACCTTTATCAGTGAGCTGGATGCTGATGAGGTTTTAGCAACACACTGCAAAACAAATATATATTAAGAGTATACTAGCTGTGGTGGCTTTTGGGCAGGTGTAGTAGAGCTTCAACATACAAATCAGATGTCCAACAAATGTCTCTTAAAAAAATCTTACAGGCCATTGTTCTAGGTTTTGTGCAATCGCAGTGCAATGTGTTCACTGCCCTATTTAGCGCCCCTAAATGCAGTGGTCAATATTAGAGCTGCAACAATCAAGTCCCCTGGGGCAGGAATCACACTGCCTCATGCTTGCTTCAAAATTATAACAGTGTGGATAGGACAAGTAAGGAGGAGGCTGACAAGATTTCCTTTTCCTTTTTTTTTAACCCTACTGAATACTATAAAATGTATATATATATATATATATATATATATATATATATATATATATATATATATATATATATATATATATATATACAGTACAGACCAAAAGTTTGGACACACCTTCTCATTCAAAGAGTTTTCTTTATTTTCATGACTATGAAAATTGTAGATTCACACTGAAGGCATCAAAACTATGAATGAACACATGTGGAATTATATATGGAATTATATACATAACAAAAAAGTGTGAAACAACTGAAAATGTCATATTCTAGGTTCTTCAAAGTAGCCACCTTTTGCTTTGATTACTGCTTTGCACACTCTTGGCATTCTCTTGATGAGCTTCAAGAGGTAGTCACCTAAAATGGTCTTCCAACAGTCTTGAAGGAGTTCCCGAGAGATGCTTGGCACTTGTTGGCCCTTTGCCTTCACTCTGCGGTCCAGCTCACCCCTAAACCATCTCGATTGGGTTCAGGTCCGGTGACTGTGGAGGCCAGGTCATCTGGCGTAGCACCCCATCACTCTCCTTCTTGGTCAAATAGCCCTTGATGCCTTCAGTGTGACTCTACAATTTTCATAGTCATGAAAATAAAGAAAAATCTTTGAATGAGAAGGTGTGTCCAAACTTTTGGTCTGTACTGTATATATATATATATATATATATATTAATCGATGCTGATTAACAATTTCCCAGCAGTATTTTTGTCTCTTTTAGTATACTCTGAAAAAAAAAGTAGACTTTATAAAGGGGTCAGATGAAATGACACACATCCTGACATCTTGGCGACATTTATATGACTGATCCTAACCCACAGGCATATGCTACACACACACAAACGCACATATACACACACACTTCTCACTTCTCTTCTCACTGTAGGCTGCCCTCACTTTTATTTAAAGCTCTAATGCACAGACAGAAGTGAGGCTGCGAGAGAAAGACAAAGACAAGTCCAGATGGAAAGACGGTCCTTTTGCTTTCTCCAGTCCCATGAAGTCATTACGCACTTCATGCTATTTACGTCAGAGAATAATACTCCCTTTGAAGTTGGTTTACAGTATTGCACCATGGCATCACTAAGGCCACAACTAAGCCCTAACAAAAATGTCCTCTGGGATTACAGAAAGCTCTGCAGGCTACGCCAATAAATTGTGCGCTTTTTAAATTGAACAAACGGGCCCAATAGCGATGCTCGAAAATGCCACTGATGGAAGTTAGTGAAAGACACAGGGACAATTCACAGGCAAGCGGCTCATCCATCCCCAGCCTTGTACACACACACACAAACACGCACACACACCCACACTGCCATTACAGAGACAAAAAAAAAAGACGAAGAAGGACAGGCGTAGTTGTTAAAGCTTTAATCTGTGAGTTGTTGAGCGAAGGCCAGATCCAGTCTTCTTACTTTCTCCCATAGGGCACTGATCAATCAAGGCCTGATTCCCTCAAACGCTTTACGCTGATCTCTTCATCCGTCACCACACACTCCTCCATCAAGTCCTAGTACAGCCTACAAAGAAGAAGAAGAAGAAAAACAGACTTTCAATTAAGCGATGCAAAATAGATTCACTTGGACTGATTTATAGGGTGCAAACGATTGGATAAGTGGAGCCTTTAATGAAATCGAGGCTCGAGTTTATTTGTAAAGGTCAGGCGCGTATTGTCTTTTTCGCGCTGAGCTGAGTTGACATCGACAGAGAGATGAGATTTCATGTCCCATTGAAATGTCACAATAACAAGAGCAGAATGGCCTCCTAAGTGGCTTTATTCATATTTGATTAGATATGCAGCTCTGAAGTGACTCGATTGACATTTTTTTTTCTTTCCTTATAAAGCAGTATGAAAAGCTTTTTTTTTCTTTTGCCTTTTCTTTTTACAGATTATGAATATTGACTGCAGACAAAGCAACAAAGCGCTGGCCTTTATGTAACCTCTGTCTTTATTCTTTCTTCTGCAAACGCCTTACTCGTTGAACATGCATCTGATTATTCCAATTGTTTTAAGAGACCAATAAGTGATGTTTGACCTGAAAACATTGGCAAGTGTTGTTCCAGTGTTCATTGTAAAGCATTATTTTAAAGAGCAGCATGTCTCCTTGTTGTAATTTTTAGAATTTATGCATTTCAAGTCATATTATGTTTACATTTGCATCATTTATATACAGATGCCCTTATATATGATTTCATTCATACAGCTGAGGATTAAGGGCCTTTCACAGTGGCAGCTTAGTGGTGGTGGGAGTTGAACTCTTCACCTTCTGATCAGAAGTACAACATCTTAACCTTTGAGCTACCTCAATTAAAATAGACTAGAAGAGGTAGTGGTCATATTTTGAAATAAACAGGATTAAGATCATTTTCAGTCCTGTAAACTTTTTTAATGTGGAACCCTTTTAGAAAAAAAAAAAATGCTTGAGTTATTTTTATCTTAATTGCTCGGTAAACAATCAGTGAGCAATCATGTCTGGAAAATACATAAAAGTTCATAATTGCCTTCAGCACACACTCTCTAAACTTGGTATTATTTATTTAATGGTCGCTTTTACATTGACAACATCCTGGGAATATATGAAGTGAAAAAGATATGAAAAATGAAGGGTTTTATTATATGAAATCCAATCACCAATGATATCCTGTGGCTTTTTCTTGAGGTTGGGACTGACAATTTTGCATCAAGACATCAAAATAAATGATAACAAAACACTAATTTGATAGTCTGGCCAATTATCTAAGCATTGATTCAGTTATTTAAGCACCTGTCAATGAACTTAACAATGATGGAACTGTAATGAATGGACATTTAGTGCCACCCAGATGAGGACGGGTTCCCTTTTAAATCTAGTTCCTCTCAAGCATTCTTCCTCATACCATTTCGGGGACATTCATTAGGGACAATCTCACAATTCTAAGTTATAGGCACTAAACTTATATAATATAACCTCGTTATCTTTTGAGAAAATGTCCATTGTTGAAAGTGCTCTACAAATAAAAATGAATTGAATTGTATAGAATACGTAAGCATGGTCTAAGGCAAAATTCAGTTTGATTCAATTCAATTATACCTGTATATTTATTTTGATATTTTCACAAAGCAGCTTTACAGAAATAAATATATTTCAATTCCTACATTTATCCCTATAAGTTTATCTCTAATAAATGAGGCAATGATATGAAAAAGAAACCTTCACAATAAAGACAATACGGTCTTGCATATTGGCAGAACTTACAAGTGTTTTAAAACAAATTTGGCAAGTTTGATATACTTGAATAGTGCTCTCAGAATTTGAATTCAGGCATCAAGGAATAGCTTGCTGGACTTTCGATCAGAAGGTCATGAGTTCAAATCCCAGCATAGCTCAGTTATATATAAGGTAATTGCAAATCGTTTAGGATAATGGTGTCTGCCAAATGTTGCAAATGTAAAAAAAAATGAATATGCGATAGTGTAAACAGTAGGTGTGTTCGGTTCAGAGCTCCATGCCAACTGGGTTTGTATTAGATCATGAGTTTTTATATTGTACTGTACTGAGTCAAAATAAACAAGCATATTAATAATAAAAAAAACGTATTTTGCAATATTATTAAAACCAACTAAATAGTGTTTTAGTCATTTATTACAATGTATTATTGTATGTGATGATTTATACCCCAGAGGTTAGTGGTGAATCATTTTCTAGAACATCAGCTCTGACAAGGTAGTGCAGTCGCATAATCTAGGACTCTTAAGAACTCATTTTTGAGAAATCAAGCGTCTAGGTGTTGTTAAAGGGAAGATTTCAGTAAAGAGACTTCAGTGTTGGGACTCTGTATCATCAATTGTTTTTTCACAGTCTTTATCTTATATTGATCTTCATCACTCTTCGTCATTGTTTGTATTTTTCTTATCAGAGAATATGTGAGATTCCAACAAAGAAATGCGTATAGCTGCTATAACATAAGATACGATATACCTTTATTCGTCCCACAGCGGGGAAATTTCTTACATATTCTATATACTATATGGACAAAAGTTTGATGACACAGAGGAATAAGATTTGTATGTGCTCATTGAATTTTTTTTGTCTATTCAGCACACTTTTTTTGTTGTCTTTCAGGTGGATCAATTCTTCCCCTCCCTCTCTCTCTCTCTCTCTCTCTCTCTCTCTCTCTCTCTCTCTCTCTTAAATCCCTATATGATGTATGCCAGATGGCTTTTACTACATCGTTTATCGGCTAAGCAGACACAATTATCCAGCCCAACCTACAGTGCTTCCCCAGCTCCACTTTATTCTCACCCCTCCCTGTGCTTCTGTCTCTCTCAGGCTATAATTCCCACTCCTATTATTCCAAGACTCCCTACACTTGCTGCATATTCCGAGCGGGATGGTGTGATACCTGAGGGAGACCATGCTGACTGGTTCAACTTGGAACTGTTTGAGCAGCTTTTTAAAAAAATTACAAATGTAGTATTTATTTTTATTTTTAGATTTTTTTTTTTTTTTTCTTAATTTATTTATATTTGTCTGAAATATTTCTCCATAATGCCTGTCAGCTATACACCACCTCTTCATTCACATATTTATCCACTTATACACCCATACTCAACCAATCATTCATCCATCCATCCCAACCAGTCAGCCAATCAACCACCCATTCCAACCCAAACATTTACCCATGAACCTATCTATACCCCATCCATCCATGTATCTAACCATATATTTATCCTCTTATATCCATCCATCCATTCAACCAATAATCCATCCATCCAGCCAGCCAGCCAGCTAGCCAGCTAGCCATTCATCCACAAATACCCACCCACACAATTATCTGTCCATCCATCCATCCATCCATCCATCCATCCATCCATCCATCCATCCATCCATCCATCCATCCATCCATCCATCCATTCAACCAATAATCCATCCATCCATCCATCCATCCATCCATACATACATCCGTCCATTCAGCCAGCCAGCCAGCCAGCCATTCATCCACTAATACCCACCCACACATTTATCTGTCCATCCATCCATCCATCCATCCATCCATCCATCCATCCATCCAGGCACCCATCCATCCATCCATTTATCGACAAATACCCACCCACACATTTATCTGTCCATCCATCCATCCATCCATCCATCCATCCATCCATCCATCCATCCATCCATCCATCCATCCATCCATTTATCGACAAATACCCACCCACACATTTATCTGTCCATCCATCCATCCATCCATCCATCCATCCATCCATCCATCCATCCATCCATCCAATCAACCACTAATTTCAACTTAAACATTTACAGATACATCTATACTTACACCCATCCATTCACTCATCCACCCACACCCACCTACATATTCATCCATTCATCGATAAATCTATTTATTCATCAATCCATTTACTTATTAACCCATAACCACCCACACATTGACCCATCCATACATCCACTCATCATCCATCTTTACCTCAATTCATACAGTATTCTTTTTATTTTTGCCCTTCTATTATTCAGATAATCTAACCATCTGTCCACTTATCCATATATCCTTTCAACTTTTACCCACCCTTTCCCCTCACCCATTTACACATCAATCTATCCCCCCACCATCCACCCATAGCATTAATTTGAGGTTAATTTAGTGTTAGTAGCATTTTCGTGATCAAAGCAGACAGCTGTAAAACAGCTGTAGTTGGGTGGCAGGTAAATTGCAAAGGGAGTTGACATGCAAAGGGATTTCACACTCTTAAATTGAAATTATGGTAACTTGCACCTTGTAGCTGCAGGTGTCATCTCGAGAGTCAGAGAGAGGCAGAGAGAAGGAGAACGAGTGTGTGTGTGTGTGTGTGTGTGTGTGTGTGTGTGTGTGTGTGTGTGTGTGTGTGTGTGTGTGTAGGAGTGTGTGTGTGTTTGTTCAGGTAAGCAAAGCCCTGTAAGAAGGTGTTATCAGTTTACAGTCTCACCCTTTCCGTAGGCACCTCATTAAGCTGGTTTCCCTAGAAACAATGTTTGCATTGAGTGTCTACATTAGCGCACCCCTCTGACTGCACTAGCTCCGGCACCAGCCTCATGCTAATGAGCGTATGAATATTAATAAAGTGAGTGCACTGGTGGTGTAGAGGGGAGCGAATCCTCATATTGATTAGGAGCTAATGAGCGCAGTCAAAAAAAAAAAAAACATACTAAATGTCCAAAAACCCAAAAATGTAATCGCCTGAGATCAAACCGGTCTCCGCAGTTACACCCGTCATGACCTGATCCACTCAGGTACATGAGCGTAAGTATGCAGATTTTCCCAGATTTTTTTCTCTTGTCTCTCAAGTGACTTGTATTAGATTTCAGACGTATTTAAGAAGCAGAGGAGTGACGGATTTCCTGCCCAGGTCTGTGCCAGGCGGATGCACGGGGGACATGCCGGATGTTTCAAACGCACAGGTAATGATGCCGCTTTAATCAGAAGGCTGGCTTTTCCCATCCTGCTTGCTGTCATATATCCAATTTCATTTGTTCAACATAAGATGATGGGCGAAACAGCATTACATTTTTCAAGGTCTGTCACACACTCTGGTCTCAGAGGGTAGACGAGACATGAAAGCTGTGGATCATGTCTTTCTGTTTATAATCAGCATGGTAATACTGCTTCAACTGTAGGAACCTTTTGGATTTAAAATGAAGCATGGAATATTTTCTTTGGAATGTCAGTGATTAAATTAATGCATTTCTTATTGTTGGGCCCTTAAGCATGGCCCTTAATTATATATGCTAGAGGGGTGCTGTATCATGGCTGACCCTGTGCTCTGACCCCAGATTCCAGGAATGTGAATTTACTATGCTGTAATGTATACATGACCAATAAAGATTATTGTATTGTATTGTTTTGTATTGTATTGTATTCCCAAACAGGCAGGAGATGACTCAAGACATGGTCACTAGGAGCCTGGAAGAATTCTTAGGTAGTAATGCAGCCCACTTGAGCCCCCAAGACTTTAAGCTCAGGCACAAGATCCCCTCTGTGTCTTCAGTGACTCCGTGACCTACTGGAACTCACGTTTTTGTCTGTTACAATTCACTCTACAGTGTCTTTGTTTGCCTTTTTTGGCAGAAAGAAAAAACACTGTAACATTTTTTTTTCTCTTCGCACCCCCCTCCCCTTCCCCCTCCGTGGCACTTTCTTGCTTTCTTTTTTGGCGACAGGTTTTTTTTTTTTTTCTTTTAGCATGCCTTTCTCCCAGAACGTTTTATGAAAGGAAACAACAGTGACTTGAATGCAAAATGGCCCTCTCAAAGCGGCCAGCCTGACAGGAAAAGGGTTAGGCAAAAATAAAGTGGCACTCTCGCGTCCTCCCGCTTTGCTTTGCCAGTGTCTCGCCGGAGTCTCCCCCTGCAGCTCCATGCCATCTCATTTGTCATGTTATCAAATGCAAACTTATAAGTATTTTGCCCACATGTGCAGTGCGGAGGATGATGGCGTGAGACTGAGATGCTCTGGCCACGATCCAATTCTCAGCTGAATAAACAGACCGAGCATTTGGCAAGCAGGTTGGCACACAAAGCCACGTTTGTCTCTTTTTTCCTTCCTTCCTCTTCTCTTCTCTTCTCTTCTCTTCTCTTCTCTTCTCTTCTCTTCTCTTCTCTTCTCTTCTCTTCTCTTCTCTTCTCTTCTCAAGATGAGGCAATCGTTTTGCCTTTTAATCTTTCTTTTGCTAACGCTACTTCATTCTTGCCAACGACTGTGTCTTACTAAAACATTTCTAACTTAAAAGGCGTCACACCAACAGAGAGCTTTGAAGTGTCGTCACAGTATTTATTGACTAAGAAGGGGGAGAAAATTGGGACCGGAGAAGAAGGGGGTGGGAGGGCAGACAAAGCTGTGGAGAGGGAGGGACAGAGAGTCACTTAACAGGCATGAAGAGCTGCCCATTAAGTGAAGAAGGTTAACTGTCTGTTTCTATCATTGACGTAGTGTCTTAGTTAAATAATTGCTAATCAATGAGCCGGACACACATTGTGATTGGATTAACAGACTGTATCCAAAAGAATTCAAATTCCGTTTGAACGTTTTCATTGTGCAAAAAAAAAAAAAAAATCGGAACAACAAAATCGAAAAAAAAGTCAAGACCCATACAAAGATTGAGTTTCGATAAAGAATAAAGCACTGCTGTAGCGAATAAAGAAGATTTGTCCTGAAACATTGACAGCTCGCTAATTAAGATAAGTCCTTATCACCCATTGAGTCTAAAGCAAACTAAGTCATGACTGATGCTAAGACGTCTAACAAAGCTAACGCAAACGACAGAGGGAAGCCGTGCCTTCTTCTTTGTCGATTTAAACAAATAACAATTATACAAAGGGTCACTTCCGGGCGAATGTAAAAACGCAGCTCCAAGGCCCCTCGCGGAGCCAACAATAGCATCTCTTCGCATCACAACAGCCATTGCGGAGCAGGACGGGCTCAATATTTACATTTCCTTTTCGACATTTGTGAAAGGTTTTCTTTAACGCATGGCGGGCCGAAAGAGAATGGCTGAATAATAAGAGATTAAAAGGTGAAGGGGACACAGAGGAGAGAACAGGGGACAGAAAGGCAAATCCTGGCCTCAGGGGCCTTGACGTTAAAAAAAAAATGTGAGCTCAGGCAGTAAAGCAGTCAACACTTCTTTTTCACCCCCTCTCCATGTACCACCTGCATTACAATTAACCTCACGGCAACCTTGAGGTCCCTGATTAGTGAAGGCCTATTGTCTTGGCCACATTACAGCATGGCCTTCAAGTTGCCCCAACACCCCTAAATCGACAAACCCAATCACAGCCCAATGAAACACTCAGCCCCAGGGACCCAGCCGGCATGTTTCTATAGCTGAACTGGATGTGTAAAGGCTTTCAGTGGGCGGAATGCTACCTGTATATGCTGGGATTTATAAACCGTTATAATATAACTACGGTTGACTGGTAAAAAGATGCAATTTTATACTGTATGGTGTGTTTATTTATCTTTGTGTACACTTGGACCCCTCAAAGAAAAGTCTATCTTCCTACAAATAAATCTGAACTTCTCCTTTAAGCCTTTGACCCTCTGATGAAGAATTTGGAATTTCAAAGAATAATGGGTAAGGTTTCTTCCTGAATAAAATGATGCGCTGCAACAATGCTATGACCTCAAAACGTAAGAGACCTGAACAAGTTGAACTCATTGAGGTGACATGGTAGACTTTCTGTCATGGAAATGAATCTAAAATTCCCTAGGTGAGAAAAGAAACAAAGATTCGCTTTGAATCTTCTTCTTCTCCTGTTAATGGTTGCCACAGCATCTACATACCACCCTGTCCTCTACATTGACCTCTTTCAAACCAATCACATGCATGTCTTCTCTCACCACATCCCTAAACCTCCTTCTTGTCCTTCCTTTTTGTCTATATCCTCAACATTCTTCTACCGCTTCATAGACCCCATGTCCCTCCTCTGCGCATGACCAAACCATTACAATTGCGCCTTTCTCGCCTTGTCTTCAAAAACATCCTAGCTGCACAGCCTCTCTATTGAGCAAATTTTTTATCCTGTCCATCCTCATTAATCCTGATGAAAATCTTAGCATCTTCAACTCTTTTGGTGGTCTGTCCTTTAGTAGACATTCTTTAACACTTTATATAGCCTTGATCAGGTCTTGGGTGGGCACATTTTGCTGTTTCACAAACTAATTTTCCATACAAGGCATTGTTTTCTCTATAGAGATGGAACTGGATGTTAAAGCAACTTCTAATAACGGCATGATTGATAACAGAAAAGAACAAAACAATACAATTTCCCTTTTATAATGGGAAACCTTCTGTCCAAGTTCAATACATTAACATTTGTGCCATTTAGAAGAATTCAATTTAATTCAATTCATTTTTATTTGTATAGCGCTTTTAACAATGAACATTGTCTCAAAGCAGCTTTACACAGATAATGTGGTAAATAAAACTTAAATATGTCCTTTGTAAGTATGTTTGTCCCTGATGAGCAACTGTGGCAAGGAAAAACTCCCCAAGATGGTATAAGGAAGAAACCTTGAGAGGAACCAGACTCAAGAGGGAACCCATCCTCATCTGGGTTGCAATCTGGGTTGCAATGCTGGGATCCAATCCATCCTCAAAGCACCCGTTCTACTTCGGAATTACATGGAACCACCCAAGGTAGAAGAAGTCAGGGACTCCACTGTACAGATATCTAGGGGAAGTTTGTTCCACCACCCCAGTGCCAGAACAGAGAAGAGCCTTGAAGTGTACTTACCTCTCATTCTGAGAGAAGGAGGTACCAGTCGAGCAGTGCTGGAGGATCTCAGACAGCGTGGTGCAGTGTGAGGTGTGATGAGGTCACTGAGGTAAGATGGTGCTGGTTCATTTTTGGCCTTGTGGGCAAGTGTCAGTGTTTTGAATCTGATATGTGCAGCTACTGAAAGCCAGTGGAGGGAGCAGCAGTGGGGTGGTGTGGGAGAACTTGGGCAGATTGAACATGTCACGCATCTGTGTTTTGGATCATTTGCAGTGGACGAATAATGTTCAGGGAAGCCCTGCCAGCAGAGAGTCATGTTAGCAACATGTGAGGAAAAGGACAGTTGATTGTCCATAGTTACCCCAAGGTTACGAGCAGTGGCTGAGGCAAAAGCAGAGAGTCATGAAAAGTTATTCGGAGATCTTGACCTGGAGATTAATCACCTGGGACATTCCTTTAGATTAGTTACAATAAAGATGGAGCAATAAAGATAATAGATTTTCATCATCATCATCATCACAAAACTTAGTAATGGAAGATCTTCTGGATGACAATCTTTCCTTCATCAATTTAATTTCGATTCAAATCATTTCGTTTGTATTGCGCTTTTAACACTGTACACTGTCCCAAAGCAGCTTTACAGAGAGTAATAATAGAATATATACACTGACCAAGCATAACTTTATGGCTACCGAGCAGGGATAACATTATGACCACCTTCCATTGTGTTTGGCCCCCTTTTGCTGCCAAAACTGTTCTGACCTGTCGAGAATCAACACCATTAACTTCTAAGCAATTTGAGACACAGGAGCTCATCCGTTGGATCGGACCATACAGTCCAGCCTTTGCTCCCCATTACATCAATGATCCTCTGCCCCCATGACCCTGTCGCCGGTACACCACTGTTCCTTCCTTGGACCACTTTTAATAGATACTGACCACTGCAGACTGGAAACATCCCACAAGAGTTGCAGTTTTGGAGATGCTCTGACCCAGACGTCTAGACGTCACAATTTGTCAAATCCTTACGCTCACCCATTTTTCCTGCTTCTAACACGTCAACTTTGAGGACAAAATGTTCACTTGCTGCCTAATAAATATATCCGCCCACTAACTGGTGCCATGATGAAGAGATAATGAGTAATTGTAAGTTTATTTCTAATGAGTGAGCCAGTGGCAACTGTAGCAAGTAAAAACGCCATGAGGAAGAAACTCAAAAGGACAGTTCATCACTCCAGGACAGTTCCTGAGTCTTGTAGACTCAATAGTAAGGAGCAGTGCAGTTGTTCATACAATTTCTGGAACAGGAATGTTGTTCAAATGAAAGGCTTGATCAGTGATATTATGAGTCTGTATTCAATGATTAATTTTTTTTTAAAGAGAGAAAGAGAGAGGGAGAGTAAGAGATAGAACAGTACATGGAATGACTGTTTATAGCTGCTACAATAAAAGCAATTAGAAGAACACCCTTGTTTTGCAGCGTTTGGGTCCTAAAGCTTGCCTATTATTAGCCATGTTAGTATTACTTGAATAAAACAGCTTTGATTCAAGTAACCATGTAATTCGTTTTTGTTGATTTTACGGCAGGGATTTCAAAGCTGCTGGCATTTGTCGCCAATTAGCTTACAATAACAAATGATAAAAGGGGGGAAAAAAAACTGCGAATCACAATTAAGCATTGTCGGTAATCAAAAGAAGAATCTGGATCAGGCTGGAAAGCTGCATCTCCAAACGACCATAGAGGAAGACAGAGGGAAGAGCAAAAGATGTGGTAGTTACAGGGTTTGGCAGCCAATACAGAAAATCCTCCAGAGGAAAGACCCAGTAACACTGAGCATCACCTCTGGTGCTAAAGCACAACGAGCACAAGTCAGAAGAGAGCTGTGAAAATGATGTCAGTGTGAAAGTGAGTAACAAGCACACCGAGTCTTCAGGAGCCTCAGAAGATTGACGATAACCAGAGATTACACTGATAGACAGAAGAATATGAGAAACACTTTATTTATACAGCTGCTATTTATAAAGCATTCCAAGAATACATTTTCTAAACAGCGTCGAATTGTTGTTGTTTTCCGCTTTGCAAAAATGTCATGAAATGTGGAGGTAAATGAATTAAAAAATTAAGAAATATATAAAATTTAAATCATATACTAATAATTCAAAGCTGCAAACTAGAATGAAATGTAAAATTTCTATTATTTTTATTTATTTATTTATTTTATTATTATTATTATTATTATTATTATTATTATTATTATTATTATTATTATTATTATTATTACCACTACTAAACATTACAATGCATATATTAAAGCAGTTCAAAATAGTGTTACTAATATCAGGGATTTTTGTGGATTCCAATATACTAGAATTAACTTTTTTCTTCCCAAAATCTTGGAAATAGTTCATATATATATGAATATTGTGGGATTGTTTTAATTTATATAAAGGATAGGATTTATAAGAAAGGCTATTTCAAGGATGATTTTAAAATCATAATATATTTACTTGAGTCTTTTTAAATATTAACATTTAATATTACATTTTATACATTTATTTATTGTTATTGATTATTTTTGTTTATTTGTTAATTTTTTTGCTACATGTAAAAAAAATGCTGTGAAGTGAGAATGCTTCCAAGAATAATCTGTTAATATCTTCTTTTTTTAACAATTAACAAAATGTGTATAGTGAACAAACAATTATACTTAACTTCTGTATGAGGTCTCAGGATGAATCTTTCTCTCTCACTGTCTCCTTCTTCTATCTCTATTTCTCTCTCTGATCACCCCACAATATGCCCACTCCTAGGCAGTATAGTTGTAATTTGAAGAAAAGTGAGGGGGCACAAGCTTAGAAAAAGAAGAGAACAGAGTTTTTTTATCATTTTTTTCTTGTAATTCCTGTTCTATCTATCAAGCAAATCCAAATGTACTACTACTGAGGGTCTGAAGATATGCTTTGGTGGAAATCATTTTGATCTAAAAAGTGATTACTCTGGGATTTGATGACAATATGGATCTTCCTCTGAGAGTCAATCCTCCTGAAGCATCTCAAACCCATCAAGTGCCTGTTGCTCAATAATGTAGATCAAATACCTTCTTGTTTAAAAATAGATTGCTCTTTAGTGTGTAACTCTACCTGAAAGATAGAAGAAAACCAGATACGCTCTAGTCATGTTACACAGTCAAATCAGCTACAAATACACTGCTGAGACTCTCCTGTGCCACTACATATGCTGAAGTGTATATTTTTTTGCTAGAAACAGGGAAATTCACTTCTATAAACTTCTAGAACACAAAGATCCACTTTAAGATCCAAGATAAGGATTCAACATTTTTATATAAAATTAACACTCAAAAAGTTAACACATGTTCCAAAAATATACTATATTGTCAAAGGTTTGTGGACACCTGGCCATAATATTCGTGTGCTTTTTGAACATCTCATTCCACATTTGCTGTTATACTAAACTCACTCTTCTGGGAAGATTTTGGAAAGTTCTTGTTGAGATCTGTGTAAAATTCAGCCACAAGAGTTGTAGTAAAGTCAGGTACTGATGAAGTTGAGGTGAGGAGGCCTGGGGTATCAGCATTCCAATTCATCCCAAAAGGTGTTTAGGATGGTTGAGCTCAGTGTCCTACATCAGGCCACTTGCGATCTTCCACTCCAACCCATCTAAAGCATATCTTCATGGTATGATTTATTTCTTAAAAGACAATAATAATTTGTCATTATTTGGCTGATAACAAGCCCTTAAATGAAAGCGGGATTAAAAAGCAGTTCTTGGGCCATTTCTTTTTTTACCTAGGAGTATATAAAGATACAGATGTGATGCTTTTGCCAACTTAGGTGAGAGGTCCAAAGTTGAAGCAACAGCACACCTTTGGAATGCTCATACTAAAAACCTTCTTTCGGCTTCTCCCGTTAGGAGTCGCCACAGCGGACCATCCGCATGTTTGATTTGGCACATGTTTTTATGCTGGATGCCCTTCCTAACGCAACCCTCCCCATTTGCCCGGGCTTGGGACCGGCACTAAGGCTTGTGCAGCCCTAATGGCTGGGGTTGGTTCCCTGACCGGGGATCAAACCCGGGCCGAAGCGGTGAGAGCGCTGCAGCCTAACCACTAGACCACCAGGGAACTAGTGGAGCAATATTTCAGTTTTTAATATCATTGAGTGGGTATTTATTTTTGTCATTTGGTGTGAAATGAACAATAACTGAAACTGTGGCTAAACAAATCAGCAGAGAATATTCCTGGAACAGCTGAGTCTTTATCCTCTCTATTTGAGTTGTGTTGCTTTAAATAGAGAGGATAAAAAACCTTCCTAAATCAGTCACTTATGACCATTGTCATGAAGCTCCAAAATCAGCCTGAAACTTTTACTGAAGCAACTCTAAACTGTACAAGACTGTATTAAATGTCCTGTGTGTAAAATGGAAATTGAATTGAATATAAAATGAATTAATTGTAAAATGCCCAATTTATTTGTAAAAACACATAAATCCGTTGCAAATCTTGTGCATGAACACAAACCTAAACCGAAATGAGTGAATTCAACCTCGAATGCCTACAAATGAAAGATATTGAGTGCTGTGAAAGGTGTATAAATACACAAATCCTAATGATCGTAAATGTGAAACAGGTGCACAAAATAAACAGTTCATTGAGGTGCAGTGGCTTCTGGGAATCGTAGTCCATGTCTATATTTCTGACAAAAGCCTTGCTTTAGTGTTACCTCCATCCATCATCATAAGTGGCATCATTGCTAGATTGCAAGATTTAAGAATTCACATGATTTAGAGAATAAGTTAGGTAATAGAACTAGCCGGTTACTTAACTCCAATAGAATTTGGCTAACCTAAATAGATGTTTGTAAATGATTGTTTCAGAAATATAGAATTAACAATGAAGGTGGATTTCACTTCAGTACAGCTCAGCCAGAATAGAGAATCCACTGTAATCCTTTACTTTAAAATTTTAAGTTGTTTCTAACACTGTATTTCCATAAAAAAATTATATATATATTTATATAGTTCCCTGACTCAGCTGTCCCCAAACTTTCAATGTCAGACAATGTTTTCACGGGCCGGCCTTTAAGGTGTGGTGGATAAATACAACAAAATAAAATGATACGACCATAAAAACTGGTATTTTCTAAATATAATAATAATTGTGAATCCACTGTGTTGTTGTTTGTTCATTTTGCTAGCTTGGGGGTTTGAATTTAGCGGTAATGTATTATGTGTTAGAGGCCGGAGCAGCCCCTTTAAGAAGGTAGAGGATGGAGGTAAGACATGTGACATGCATCAAGAGTGAGTCATAGACAGATGTGGTGAAGAGAATCCGTAATTTTCCAAAATAAAACATCGTTCAGAATCAGATAATGAATAAAACTGAAATAATGTAAGTTATGTATTCTCTCTTGCCGGTCCGTAGCCCAGGGTTGGGGACCACTGCCCTAACTGACACCAGTGAGACACTCGTTTCACCACAGGAGAAATCACAGACAGGCAGAAGAAATGCTCAGAAACACCTGCCAGCTGTTTGGCCTGCCGATGTCAGACGGAGCCCAGCAGTGAAAAAGTACCGATCTTTGTCGAGTCCGATCCACACGCATCCCGATCCCCAAGCACCTTCCAGGTGCAGTAGTGTGGTGGAAACATGCGTGTAGGAAAAGTGATCGCGGCTTTGATCAGTATGTTTTAACAAAGCTGAGTGAGTGGGCTGAGAACGACAAAAAAAAAAAAGAAAGAAAGAAAAAAATGTCCATGTGCTTTGTTTAATCTGTTCATTTAAGCCAAGTGTGAAAGTGTGGAAGAAAAAAAGAGACTATTTCATAAAGCACAGAATTTGGGCTTTAATTTAAAAAGCGGAGCCATTCTGACTCGACTCAATTATGTAAATCACAGGTGAGTGACGGTTAATGGGACAAGTGTGTGAAACGAGTGAGTAAAGGTAAGTGGAGTTGGAATCAACGGTCCCAGGAGGTCTCGCTTGCTCTTTCTCTCTCGCCCTTTCTTTCTCTCTCGCTCTATTAAGATGGTGGAGCGAGAGTGAGTTTGCTATGCACTGAGAAGCATGCGCTGGTGCAAACTAGGGGCTAATCCGTCCCCCGCTGCGTGCCTTCCCCAGAGGTCTAATGCTTGACGCTTGGCGAAACAAAGCCTCCACCAAACCCACCACAGCCTCTGCCTTTGGTGGCACACACACACACACACACACACACACACATACACACACATATACATACACACACCAAATCTCCATTACCTGATCGCTGGCAAGGCCCAGAGGCCACACACTCTGTCAATCAATACAGATGTCTTAGATCTCTTTTTACACTGGGATAGAATGCTTTCTAAGCAAATCAAGCCATATAATTATGTTTCCATCGTAGAGAGTTAGATTAAGCTGTATTCGATGGAGATAGCGCTCATGAATTTACCACGCATAAGCTGTTTTCTTTATTGACTTTAGGGTCTTATTCATTTTTATTGTGAAATATTCCTGACCTCTTCATTTGGCTCTAATCAGTTTTCCTTGTCTGGGTAAACTGTATAATTTAGTAAAGGAGGTGTAATTCCATTTCCTCAACATGAGCTGGTACACCAAACCCCGTGCACCGGGGGACTACACATTCTTCATCACAGCGATTCAGAGCCTGCCTCAGCTAATTCTGTTTAGCTTAGATTAATATAACGTAGAAAGATTTTTTTTTTATAAATAGCTGCTTGAGCTTAGACAGATAGATATTAAAGCCTGGCAACTCAAGCATGGATTTTTCTTTTGGTTTAATTTTTTTTTTTTAGTGTGTTGAGTGTGTAATGAGCACTGACAGGTACAGTATCTGTCTCCCATTTACACCTAAATCTTTCAATCAACCTTTTTTTTTTTATGTTTTTGTATCTTTTTTTTTTTATAAATTGTTGTTTTTCTCATGTGCCACTGTGTGTTATCTTTATTATTGTTTCTCAGATGCACACTGTCTGATTTATTGTCTGATATAAAGTATAGAGCATACAAACACGTTAAATAATACACTGTATCCCTTCATCGTTTGTTCGTTCATCCATCCATC
Source organism: Silurus meridionalis (assembly GCF_014805685.1). Classification (NCBI taxonomy): domain Eukaryota; kingdom Metazoa; phylum Chordata; class Actinopteri; order Siluriformes; family Siluridae; genus Silurus; species Silurus meridionalis. The sequence goes on from NC_060887.1 coordinate 35,413,559, forward strand.
CATTCATTCATCTATTCATCCATCCATCAATTCATTCATTCATTTATCCATCCATTGATTCATTCATTGAATCATGCATTAATGTGTTCATTCATTAATTCATCAATCCATTTGTTCATTGATTCATTCATCCATCCATTCATTTATCCATTCATTTGTTTATTCTTTCATTCATCCATTAATTCCATTGTTCATTCATTTGTGCATTTGTTCATTCATTCTTTCCTTTGTTCATTCATTCATTCATTCATCCATTCATTCATTCATTGACCCAGTCATTCATTTTGTACATTTTGCCTCATTTATCCATTCACACATACACCCATCAATTTATCCACCCATCCATCTATTCATTCATCTTTACAACCATCATCCATCCATCCATCCCTCTATCTATCCATTCATTTGTTCATTCATTGGTCCATTTATTCATTTATTCTTTCATCCATTTATCCATTCATCCATCAAGTCAAGTCAAGTGTATTTCTATAGCGCTTTTCACAATGGACATTGTCTCAAGCAGCTTTCATCCATCCATCTATCCATCCATCTATCCATCCATCCATCCATCCATCCATCCATCCTCAGTAAGCAGGTTTCTTCTTATTGTCAGTATGGATCATTAAATCCTAAAACATTATACACAGAAGTCAAGTCAAGCAGACTTTTATTGTCATTTCAACCATATACAGTACATACTGAAAACAAAACAATGTTCCCCAAGGACCAAGGTGCTACATAAAGCAACATGAAATAACACAAAAGAACACAAAACTACACAAACTAACTAGGACACTATATGAAGTGCATGTGTGTGATATTTAGTATCAGTAGTAAAGAAGTAGACACGGGAACACTGCAGCACATATCAGTACAGTAGATTTGTGCAGATAAATAATCTATATAATAATAAGTACTATACATGTGAACACTGAATGTTTAAGCAGCAGAAAAAAAAATTGTAAAAACAATTAATAAGTTCATTCATTGTGTGTGTGTGTGTGTGTGTGTGTGTGTGTGTCAGGCCAGTTCCTTTGTATTGATTAGACAAATAAATTGTGTAAAGAGACCGTTCCACAGTCTGGTATTGAGGGCCCGAATACATTACCTTACCTATTTCCAGGTGGCAGGAGAGTGAAGAGTGTGTGTAAGGGGTGTGTGTGAGGGGTGTGTGTGGGTGTGTGTGATCAGCCACGGTGTTGTTAGCTTTGCAGATGCAGTATGTTGTGTAAGCAGCGTGTTATGTGAATTCAGCATTAGAAATTCAGTGCATAGATTTTGTAGCTCTGCAACTTTCACTTTTTCACTTTCGCTTTCATATTAATATTATTTTTTTATTTTAAAGTAATATAATTAATTTGTAATTAATTGCTAGCTAGTTAACAATGCTGGTTAAGTCAGCTAGATGTCTGTAGCTAATTTCTGTTTTAAATCCACACGTCACACTTGCTGACGCTGAGAATGGCTACACCTGGACTTCCTGACGGTACTGAAGATTACTGTTGATGATTCAAATTGTGGAATGGCTCAGGATTATCGTTGCTATAAACAGTTTTTCACTCAAATCTTCAGCAGTAAACAGCTGATAGCCAATGATGGAACTGATGAGGCTGGTTTATTAATGATAAACTTACAGGGATTAATTTAAGATGCTAATCTTTGTAAAGCTGAATCAAGACAAAGTACAAGCAAATTTGAGACAAAATTAAACAAAATTCAAATATTTACAGGAGGAAAACGGATAACTGATAATTATTGGTCGAAAACAATAAATTCTTATGTTGCTTGTATCAATTAAGTGCAAATTTCATAATAAAATAGCTGAAAAATCATTTAAAAACACTTGTTTCATTTTAGCTTGTATTGTCAGAAGTTACAAAGCCGAGGTGCCCCCCTACTCATTATTCATCACGCTGTAACAAACCGTCCCATCTCCCTCCCTTTAAACCGTGTACGAAATGTGTTTAGCCGAATATTTTCTCCTCTGCTCTTTCCTCAGTAAAAATATGATGCCAGGTGAGCTTGTGTCTCAGCATTGGAAGACGTTTCTCGTTCCACTAATTTGCTCTCCTTGTACGCATCTGACTGCGCAAAGTCCCTGCACAGCGGCGTAACAATTATATCCAGGTGCACGAATTCGATTCAACAAATGCTAGGCGGTTCTTTCCAGGTTTTAATGCACCCCCTCCCATTTCTCTTCCCTTTGGAATAGACTCAACCAGATGCCCTTCAAAAAAAAGAAGAAAAAATGCCACATGTGACAACAGAACTTGGGTAATAAAAAAAAAAACATTCTGAAGCTCTTCCAAAAACTTGAAAGTCATAAACCATTAAATCACATTGTCTGTTACGATAATTGGAAAGGCAGGGAGCAGAGAGAGAGAGTCCCCGGAATATTCCTGGAGATAATGGGACATGCTAATGAGCATGAAATCGAGCCAAAGTAACGATTGAGAAAAAGGTGGAGGCTTGTATATTGGGGAAATTGGGAAAAAGGCCGGAGGTGGGTTATCTGTCTTGAATGTCCACAGCGTTAGGTTGAACTGTAACACTGTCTTCACTCAATATATGGACGTTGATTTGAGGCTCTGGTGACCACAGTGGCGAGTGAGTTTATGGTGCACCGCTTGGCCTAGGAACTTCAGCTATGTCCTGCTGAATTTAGATTCCGTTGCCCGGGTGGCCTACTGAAAATATGACACATGGGGCGTAAATAACCATGTCTTTGCTGAGCCGGAAAAAATCCAGCAGCATTCCAAAGTGTTTGTCTAACTTTGTGTATGGGGTGTAGAGGAAGTGTTGCATATTTCTTTCCTTTTTTTGTCTGAATGACAGGACACAGAGGTACTGTGTGAGGTGTGGGAGTATATATGAAGCTTTAATGAGAGTAAAGTCAGGTGGTTAGGAGAGCCAGATTGCTGTCTCTTTGCCAAGAGCTCTCACACTTTGATGTGTGTGGAGTGGGGGGGTGAGGGTGAGGGTGGGGTTGGGGGTGGTGTTGTAAGAGGCAGTGGGACTGTTGATGAGTAATTGATGTAAAACCCTGCTGGTAAACGTGCTCTCCATAATCACTCAAAATGTTTGCAGATGTGCATTAATTACTCAAACATAATTAACTTTTAGCCATAAATATTACTTTGCCAATATCTTAAAGTGCGTTATGTGTTATTAAAAAAAAAATCCCATGGGAAGTCCTAGGGAGAAGGAGAAGGCTCTGTCATCGAAGACAGACTATATCCCAGGTTCCACACACACACACACACGGTTGATGGGATTGTCAGGAGTCTCAGGTCAGGAGAGGAGCACGCTGAGAGCAGAAATTGACTTTGGTGTGTCGAAGTAATGTAGTTGTGTAGAGCGTGATCTCCTCCATGTTAGTGCATAATGTGGACCAGGATTTTGCTTCGCCAGACGAGCAGGTTGCAAATATTAATTTAGTAGAGACGAAGATGTAGTTTTGAAGAATCGAGTCAACTGAATCGACTCAGACTGGTGTTGATTCATTGTCTGTAATGACAACTCTGACAATAGGGTTGGCTGGTATACAAATCATAAGTAATTTAAATTTTAGGTCATCGTTTCTATAGTAACAGTTCATAAACAACATACAGACACATAACACAGTATAGAGCTAAGCATGCAGTCTGCATTTCTGTGACCATTTTTATTATAAATTTAAATAAATAAATAGGGAAGAGGCGACATTTAAACCTTGTACACAACAAATTTATTCACAACATCCTTTTCTTTATTCATATATATATATATATATATATATATATATATATATATATATAAATAAAACTCTACTAAAAAATAATTTTAATCACTAAACATTCGGTTTACTGATGCGCCAAGTCTCAAATCGAGCACCAAAAATCCACCATGATGCAGATCCGGCAATTAAAACCATCCGAGTGGAAACATAGCAGAAGTAACGTTTGGTGTCCTGATCATGTACGTAATTTAAAACAAAAAAAAGCAAAAAAAGATGATTTTTACTATATATATATATATATATATATATATATATATATATATATATATATATATATATATATATATATATATATGCGTGTGTGTAGAATTACATTTTCCCATTAGTTGAACTAGCAGCCCCTGTGCACAAAGTAAACACCTTGAAGATATGGTTTACATGAGCTGGAGTGAAAGATCTTGAGTAGCCCGCAATAGAGCCCTGAGACCTCAATCCTATTGAACATGTTTGAAATAAATGTGAACACTGACTGCACTCGAGGCCTCCTCACTTTACCTACATCAGTACTTGACTTTACTACAGCCGTTGTAGCAGACTGACCACAAATCACTGCAAGCGCACTACACAAATCTAGTGAACATCTTACCAAAGGAGTGGAAGATACGCATTAGGAAGACACTCTGGCTGGGTGCTGGGTTTAAAACTTATAATCATCGAATCCAAAGACACCTTAAAAAACAGGTAACCACTGAGCTGCCACTTGACTATATAGTAGCTTGTAGTAATCAAGTTCACCTACTTTGAAAGAAATAGCAAAAGTTTAGCTTGCTAATGATTTAAATGAGCCCGTGTTAAACTATAAAGCATCTTGAAAAAAACTTGGAGTTTAACCAAAACTCTTTTTGACATGACAACTGGCCATGTCCTTCAACTGACTATTATATTATGCTAATTGACATGACTGGGTCTAAAATATAATTTTCTCCCACTCATAAAGTACTAATAACTTATAAATATATCACTCTACAGTTGCCACAATCAACTCCTATTATATTTTACTCAGACTCATTCAAAGGGCCGGACGATTTTTTTTTTTTTTTTTTGACAATGCAAATTAAATTTTATTTGAACAAAGCGAGTCCACATTTCACTTCAGCAAGCTCGTGTAATTGTATAAATGTATAAAAATGCAGATAGCGTAACCCATGGAGTCTTGCTTAATCTCATTCCCACAGAACACACACCCCAGGACTCCTGAGGTTCGGTCTCTCGCCTTTATTTCATTTAGAGAATAAAACTCTTCTCATCTCATCTCCTTTACTCTCTTGCCATGCTTCTTGTTATTAAAATGTCCCACAAAGAATCGTTTATTGAAACAAAACTCGAAAAATGAATGACAAATGTGTTTTTCAGGACTTTTCTTTGCATTTACATCCACTTTAACTTTATTCTTATTCACTAATAGAGCCGTGGACTTAAAAGAGCTCTGTGTACTTTCTGAATGGTACGCCGCTTGATTTACGATTTATAAAGCCATTAAATTAGAACATGGCAAGTTATTTATGAGTTACTGACACCATAACATGGAGGAATGTCTTCCTGGCACAGTGTTCAGAGTACACCATTCTGCACTCCAGTTTCTATTAATAACCCACAACCGTGTTCCAGAGCATTGATGATATTATTTTACAGATACGCATACATTATGGACAAACAGCTGCTAAAATTTTAGTTTAGTTGAAGTAAAATGGATTATGAAATTGAATGTTTGGAAATTTAGTTTGTGAGTCTTATATCATTATTTTCTTTAGACAAAAGCTTTTAATTTGCAGTTTATTTAAGATATTAATTGTTATGATTTTATCAAGTGTGTGTGTGTGTGTGTGTGTGTGTGTGTGTGTGTGTGTTATCCGCTGTGGAAGTGAACTGAAACTAATGTTATGGCATGCACTACAAAGCAAAAATGAAAGGAAAAAATCCTTTCTCTTGCTTGCTAGACAGTAAATCCTAACTTTATATATTTCCAAAGTCATTTGATTTTGATGGAAGAAAAATGGCTGATTTACATCAATACTCACTCCTAAATGCACACTCTTTCCTAAAATGAATTCAATGGACTTATCTTGCACCACATGCAAGGTGACACCAAGCAAATCAAGGTTTTGGAATATCGATGTGTAATAATAATAATAATAATAATAATAATAATAATAATAATAACTGACCTAAATGTGACCTTCAGAATAAATTTTGTAAAATGCATTCTGTCCTTCTTATACATCAGTAGATTTGAGATCAGTAACAAATTATTTATATAAATATGTTGACACCTGAGCATAAGATCTCATTCCACATTCAGTCCCTATTTGGTGATATAATAACTTCCACTCTTCTGGGAAGATGTTCCACTAGATTCTGGAGTGTTGCTTGTAGAGGTTTGTGCTCATTCAGCCACAAGGGTGTAAAGTCAGGTAGAGATGTAGGTGAGGTGAGGAGGTCTGGGGTGCAGTCAGTGTTCACATTCATCCCAAAGGTGTTTAGTAGGGTTGAGGTCAGCGCTCTATAGCAGGAGATCTTCTACTCCAACTCATGTAAAGCCCATCTTTATGGAGTTTGCTTTGTAGGCAGAGACATTGTCACGCTTGAACTGGTTTGGTTCTCCTAGTTTAAGTGATGGCAAAATATAATGCTGACATAATCTTTTAACAAGTTATTGAATGTTTACTAGCAACACTCATTGTTTCTGATCCATTCTGGATAGAATCAAGTCAGACGACACATTGCGAATTGTTTTTTTCCTCCCAGATGAGCCAGTCATGCATGTGGAGGCTGCTAAACTGTTCATGAACTCTTCACAAACACAAGCTGCTGCTTCCTAATGACGGATTTGGAGTTGGAGGAAAGTTTGTCACAACTAGGGTTGGGCAAAAATACATCAAAATGTATTAAAAAATACTAAATACCTTCACTTTAAGTGTAGTAAAATAAACTACTGTATTTTTGTATTTTAAAAATACTAAAAAATACTTTTACAAGGGAACATGACGTTTGCAAACCTTCCATCATTTGGTTTATTTGATTTGTTCCTTCACCATCACACTGACTCAGTTTATTAAGTTAACAATGTTTGATAGCAGCAGTTTTTCTCTGGTCGAGTCACACAATAAATCTGACATAAACAACCAGTTAACAGATCAAATCTTCACATACATAATCCCTGTAATCTCCCAGATGAAGATTATTTTTAAAGTAACCTACAGTTTATTGTTGAACAGTTTGTGAATGACTCAAAATTGTATCCTAATTTAGTAACTTGGTGTTTGGTAATGAAGGGCGACTTTACATCAGAAACACAGACTCAATAACAACCAAGTCATTCATATGACGACTGATGGCACATGCATTCATAGCAACTAGTTTCTAACTAATTCATCAATTGATTCTAATCATAAATATAATAAAATATTATGTTGTACAATATTTGGCAATCAAATATCATTGGACGCCTATTTGAAAGCGGGCAGCCTGCAAGTTTCTTACCTTCACCAACTTCTTCCATATGGATGCATTTTCTGTTCTGATCTCAACAAGTCTGAGCGAAATACTGAACAGGCACCAATCAGAGGCCGAGTTTTTATGATGTCACCATGTAGACTTCTTACATAGTATTTTACAGTATTTTAAAACTACAAAACTCTACAAAATATGTAGCCATTTTTATTAAGCCTATCAAATACAAATGACAAAATCCTATTTTAGATTTGAGATACATATTAGAAATATTTGTTTTATAAATACTGCATGTCCCTGGTCACAACTCTGGTGCAGGGGTCTGCTCTAAAATTAACAAGGATGAAGGATGAAGTGAATAATAATAATAATAATATTCATATATATATATATATATATATATTCTTGATACAAATTACAGCATGATGGTGATTATACGTTTTAAATACATAACCAATAAATGGTTTGGTGTGTCATTGTTTAATTCAGTCCATTGTCATGTAAATCAAACCTTATTATAAATATTGAAACCTAGAACTAGACACAACAGTGAACTTAATATCAGCTTTTATTTGTCAAGAATCATGTATTCATTCTTTCTTTCTTTCTTCTTTCTTTCTTTCTTTCTTTCTTTCTTTCTTTCTTTTTTTCTTTCTTTCTTTCTTTCTTTCTTTCTTTCTTTCTTTATATATATATATATATACAAATACATACATACACACCTTAAGTTTTATAGAAAGAAAGAAAGAAAGAAAGAAAGAAAGAAAGAAAGAAAGAAAGAAAGAAAGAAAGAAAGAAAGTAAGAAAGAAGGAAAGAATGAAAGAAATATATGAATAAGTATCTTTTATATGATTGGTCAAAAGTTGTTAATTACTTTTCTAGATCCACAGATTGGACAGGATTTCAATATACGAGATCTGCTGTACAGATTTTAGTTATATTATTATTAATTATAATTTAGGGACCCGTACAGTATATCATCCGATTAAAAATCATTATTTTTATTATTATTATTATTATTATTATTATTATTATTATTATTATTATTATTATTATTATTATTTATTTGTTTGTTTATTTTTCATTATTATTATTATTATTATTATTATTATTATTATTATTATTATTATTATTATTATTATTATCATTATTATTATCATCATTATTATTTGACCAAATATAAACAAATACTGTATGGATATTTATTCAATTGTTTGTTTGATTATTAGAGGTGTTGCTTGTTTTGTTTGTTTAATTTTATCCATGTGATTTATTCAAAATATTTCTAGTATATTCAACATTATAGCTTATATTTAAGCTTTATTTTTTATGTTTATGGCTCTTGTAATGCACATGACAACATGAAGTAACTTGGGTTATGGTTTCTATTAGCATCATAGTTAGAACATAAGTTTTTCATTGGGTTTTTAGTTTTATTCTGTTATGCTATATACACATTTTAAATTGTCAAGCTAAATAATTTTAGATTATTGTTATACATTATATTATTTAAAAAAGGGTTAATAGCACAGTTTAAATGTAGACCACATGCATAATAATCTATTATAAGGTTATTGTACAATATATTTTGTTATTATTAATTATTTAATAAAATATATTGCCATTTGGAGCACTGCTTATAATGCATTTGTTAAAAACAATACATTATAAAAAGTGCTTATAACACATTTTATGACTGTTATATCATCTCATAATCGTATCACTCTGCAAAAGAAGCTTAATATTATAATGTTAAAAAACACTTCTTATAGATTTAAGAAAAAGATTTGCAATGCATAATAAAGATAGATGAAGTGTAACGTGTTTTTAGAAAGAAGTCATAACAATGTTTAAAATGTCTTTAATGCTTTATAACATGACATAAGCATTTTAATAGTTTATTATAATTACTGTGTAACTTTTTATGCTTCACAATATGTATCTATATCTAATGCTATAACAGTGTATCTATATGTAGATAAAATCTTCTTTATGACATAAAAACCTCATAAATGGTAAATTGTGGTGTAAGTGGAATAAAGCAGTTCAGGATATGATGTGATGTTTTACATCATTACATCACATCCTTATCAAATACCATAAAATATTAATAGATTATAGGTGGTCGAATCGGAGTGTTCCCACCTTCTCACAGCAGCTGCCTTGAAGAGCTTGCAGAAATCTGACACGTATTAAATTGTGACATTCAAGATAGTTTTGAAGAATTCCAACAATTTGTTGTCTTCTGTAGCAGCATCTGCAAATATTTCCCAGCTTTGTCTTCACAGGCCTTTGGAGCCAAGCAGGATCCCTTGTTACCTTTATGCATAACAGATGCTTCGGAAGCCTTGTAAGAGTTCCACATATTAATTTCGCCAGCCAAACCTGTGACCTTGCGCCGACCACTCTCGGCAAAGAGACGTATCGGCAACCTTGCGCATGCTATAATACTCGCTACAGCGATAGTTTATCACGGTGTGATTCAGTGCACTTTGGTTAGGTGGGGAATTTCCTGCTCAGTAAAACATAGCCAAGTGATCCAGCAAGAGCGATACACGTGGCTACGTGACCCAGCTGTCCTTCAGAGATTATGAAAGAAGCCCTGGCTTTTCACCGCAGCCAGCTGGAAAAGTTCCTGGACCAAAATTCCTGCCATGGATTCGTTCCATCTTGTGGATGTCCGTTACCCCCCATCCCTCCTTCCCTCCACCCCTCCAAGTCTCGTGCAAAGAACTGAGGAGAAAATAAATATATAAATAAGTCAATACATTGTTAAAGTGTACATATGGTGCATGTAGTAGTGGAACGATCCGCCAGGGTGCTGCTCTTGAATACGTTCAGAGTCATCGGAGAATCAATAACGTGATGGACTTGAATCAAACAACAGGGACTCCTGTTGTCATTGGTGAAGGGCAGATTTTTGTTTTCTTCCAAAGACAGATGCTGATGGAAACACACATTCTGTCTCACGCTGTGGTGAGGCGACGAGCACTCTTCCCCCAGACGTCTGAATGTGAGCATCTTACCCACAAAAAGCATTGTTTGTTCTCTTTACATTTATTATTATTATTTTTTGGGGGTGCACTTTTACAAGAATGAACTTTATTAGCATTCAAAATTGCTATCATTACCCACACGTAACACAACAATTTAAACTTAAAAAACACACATTAATAATGCAGCGACTGTTTAGAGGTCAGGATCATGAAGAGTTTATGTTCTAAATTACTTCTGGATTTCTGGTGTAAAAAAGCAACCTTTCTAAAAATGCCCGTGGAAAGAAAAAAAATGATGGCCGTGCTCTGCCAGTGCAGGTGCTAAAAACAATTAGTAATTAATTAGAGCAAAGAGAAAGAAACATAAAAAATGGCTGCCACCTGGACCAAGCCAAAGCATTCGGGGACGATAATTATCAATCATGCTCTGGTTGGCGAATACGCATCGCTAATGCTCCTTATGTTTTCCACATTTAGTGTAGTCCTCACAGTCGTTTTCATATTTGGGAATAATGTTTACTGCAGTCTATATAGAAATGTGGATCTGAAAAATTGGTGACTGCAGTAAAAAGGAATATAAAAACCTCTTTCATTTCATAAATAATTCATACACGGTGTTTATGTTAGTCGTTACTAAACATACACATGTAGTATGAAGGAGGTTAAATCTCAACATAACTACCGAATGTCGTTAGGTCGGTTACGGATATCTCTCCTGCCGCTTATGTTTTATTTGAGAACAATGCACTGCTAACACTGTTCAAATCATCATGGGGATTTAATAGCTCTATAATGATGTCTCTGAGAACATGTTCTCAAGGCCGAAAAAGCTCTCACTCTATCTAACAGAATAAGGAATTGGATTGGAGCTTTGTTGATGCCTGGGTCAAAGATTTTTCTCCCAAATTCCCCTTTTATTTGCAACTATATTGTATTAAAGATGTCCAGTGTGATAAATATTATAGATAAAAGCGCATCAAGAAGGATATATCAGTATTTTTGTAACCCTTATGACAGGAATATATCCAGGAACCCTGGATTGTTGGAGATGGGAGCACAAACTTTTGAGAACAAGCATCTTTAACAATCTAGAAGAATATGTCATACTTTAGGCATATATCATTACACATTTTAATATAATTATTTAATGAAAAAAGACATTACGTTTCATTGTATTGTTAATTATGCATTATGAACTGTGAAGCCTTGTAAGTAGTGTTCATTAACACATAATAACTCCTGTAAAATAAAGAAAAGCTGTGTGTCTTTGCTTTGTAATGGATAAAAGATTATCAGAATATCATAGTAGAAAGTTTTTACCACTTTAGAAACTCGTTGTGTTGTATGTTTACAGCAGAACACACTCCAAGCCTTATAATACATCATAACCATGGCTGTGTATTAAATAAATAATTATACTAATGTTTAGTATTTCTTTTAAATGCATTATAACAGGTTATAAAAATATATTCATCGTAATCTATGTTGAACTGATTATTATCATGTTATAATGCATTCATAAGCAAGTATAGAGTTATGAATGCATTATAATGCATAACTGTGATATTCGTTGGGATATATTTAATACTGGATATATGTAATTATTTAGTAAATGCATTTTGCTTTTTAGCTGTGCATTAAAAATGGTTAACATGATGCATTATAAGCAGAGTTTATAACACATCATAACAGTGATATCAGGGTAAACAATCTTTTGTACACTGCCTTAAAAGATCTTTTCTATACCAGAGACATTATCAGGAAGTCACACTACAGAATACTAGCTTACACTTTCTATAGACTCCACCACATTTATACCAATGCATTCATAAGGCATTATACATATCTAGTATAGCAAAAAGTATCACCATTTATACTATTCTCTATAATGCAGCTATAATAATTGTAGAATAAATAAAACAGTATATGGCCATTAAATCTTCTCATAATGTACTGTTCTACGTGAAGGCTGGTGATATGACATGCTACGTACACTATTTATAATATATCATGTTAAAATGACATAGAAGATAATAAGTATGAGCTTTGAAGTCCAATGAATTTAAATAAACAATTATAAGACTGTGTATAATGCCTTATTACATGATGTGAATATGTTTATAGTATGATGCTATGTGCACAATTTAGAATGCATTATGTAAAAAATACAAAGTAGATCAAATGTAATACATGTGAATATACAACTACTGACTGTGTATAATGCCTAATAATGCTTTATTACATGATGTATAGTATATAGTATATATATTTATAGTATATTATTTGACCTTAATACAAAATGGTACTGAACTTCTTTGATGTAATAAATTTGTTTGTTGTTGTAAACAGTACCTATAATGCATTTATTAATTATGCATTATAACCAAAGCTATAAACTATACACACACATATATATGCATGTAAATGTAACTATATATTAATATGTATATTCATGTGCATTTATATGTGTATTAATAAATGACTATCTATCTATCTATCCATCTATCTATCTATCTATCTATCTATCTATCTATCTATCTATCTATCTATCTATCTATCTATCTATCTATCTATCTATTTATATATATATATATATATATATATATATATATATATATATATATATATATATATATATATATATATATATATATATATATGGTAAGATGGTGATCTTTATAGGACCACTTCAAGGCCTTCAGTCTCAGTAGATTGAAGCAAGGGGGTTGAGAGGGCTTTTAGGTAACATGACATGACATGACATAAGCATGTTGATTCTTCTCATACTCACATGCCTTGCTGGGTTTTATTCCTCTTATACCACAGCAATTAGCTTTTATTGTATGTGTTAAAGCTTATTTACATGTAATGTTAACACCTTCACAACTATTTAGTTCCTGTTATTGCTTATGTTGTAGCAGCTGGAAACAATCACTTCTTCACTTCCTCTTGTTCCTATAGAAATATTATGCATTAGACCTCAATGTAAACCTGTGATTTGAATTACAGCTGCAACTGCTCTCAAAGCAGCTCTTACAGAAAACAAATCAACACCTTCAGACCAATCCAATTTAAGAATTCGATAGCTCTGTGCTATAAAAGTTACAAATTATGGACAAAAGTATTGGGATACCTGACTTTTCCATCCCTATGTGTCTCATCCTCAAACCACAGAATTGGAGGCATTTTTTTATGTAGTAGCATTGAATTTTTCCACTCACTTGAACTAGGAGACACAAATCTGTCCCAACATAACAATACCCCTGAGAACAAAGCCAGCACCATGAATATAGAGTTTATATGGTTTAACCTCATCCCTACTGAACACCTTGGGGATTAATTGGAATTCTGACTGCACCCCAGGCCTCCTCACCCTACATCTTGTTGCTGAATGAGTCCAAATCTGCACAAACACACTCCAAAATCTAGTGGACATCTTCCCTGAAGAGTGGAGGTCCTTATAACAGTGCATGAGAAGTAAGTGTGGGATGAGATATTCAAAAAGCACATGAGACGGTCCATAAACTTGTGTCGGTAATGTATAAAATGTATGTAGATTATATTAAAACATTTTTTACCACATTCATTTTTTTAATAATTTACACTACATTAAAAAATTTCCTGTAACAAATGATAAACCATGGAATAATAAAACGTTCCGACTGGCAGTTAGCATTTTTAAAACAGTTAAGGGTTTTCCTGGTGGCCCTTATGTATCTCATTTGAGGATGGCTTTGCAAATTAAATCACTTGATTGCACAGATCATAATTACCCATGCATTTCTGCATTACCCATAGCATGTGATTGAATGGCAACATCGTTCTCTTTTTGTTCACGCTCTAATCCCAGGTATAACGACTCATGAGTAGGAGGATGAAGAATCTCTATGTTTAAAGCAGAGTGTGACAGACATGTGAAGACGCATATGCTTGCGATTTCTTCCTTGATTTTGTCATGATCGAGTGTATAATTTAATTTCACAGAATCTGGAAAAAAAGAGCTCAGATTAGACACAAAGTGAAATATTTGCCCTGTGATGGCGGTTCTGACGTAGAGGCATGTCTGATGCTGAAATCAGCACTTCAGTGTCTAATTATTAAAAAAAAAAGAGAGAAAAAATACTTTCACTTCTACGGTTCATTGCACGATATTAATGAGGTCAGTGATTATGTTAATTGGGCGAATTGTTTACGGCATATTTTAATTAGTTCTCTGTGTTCACTTCTAATCAATTTTTTTTTTTTAAAGAAAAACCTTATTGGATGTCTGATAACGTGTTATTTCACATAAAGCAGTATTTCTGAATAAACCTTGGAGCCGTTGTGGGTTTGATAATTACATCATCTATGATGTGGGGGGGGAATGCATCATGCAGTTAGGGTATGCTTGTAAAGGATGCAAAGTATGTGATATAAAATTGTCTGACGCTCCGAAACAAAGGCTGGCGTCAAAGAGCAAAAAAAAAGAAAAAAGAAAAAAGAAAGAAAGAACGTGGCAAACAAGACATAGTAAATGTATTTGTTAATCTGGATCCCGGGGATTTGCCCATGCATTTCTTATAAATTCGTACTAATGTTTGTCCAGTGAAGCACACAGAAACACGAAACATGCTGTTTTTATAAAGTGCATTAAGTTTACAAATTACTCCCCTAACAAATAACCATTCCAGGCACTATCTGAAGTGCCATTATCCGAGTGTTCCAATCTACTGCTTCACCTCCAGATTTTATCATTTATTATACTGATGAGATGCAATTAAAAGAGCAGATGTCCACAAGCTGCCTCATCTGTGACGGGTAAATAAAATACCGTCTGACGTAATGAGACGACATGAAAAAAAAAGAATAACAACAAAAGCCATGAGAGGAATGTTTGTCTTTATGGAGACTTGCTTCTGATGAAAGAGCAGGTAAAGCACAAGGCATATGGTATTGCTCTTCATTTCATTTCTTACAGCTCACAGTTTCATCACATTCGATTTGGATGGAAAGGTCAAGCGTCTGCGTTCCCGCTATTAGAAGAAATAAACACGGGTCGAAAAACACATATGTATACATCATGATGCCTTGCGTTATGCTAATGTGTGCGTGTGTGTGTGTATGCATTATTCACAAACGCACCAAATGAATGTGAGTTAACATATGGGACATGGATAAGGACACTGGGATGTTGACTTTTGCAATCCCTTAACAACATATAGTGTGAACATCCCTGCACGAAGTCTACACCCTTGTCACAAACAACTAATTGGAATGACCCCATTTAGCAACACTGTCAAGGGAACGCGACAACACACACTTGTGAGTGCCTTCACCAATCTTCTGTGGTCCGAGCGTAATGGCACGACTGATGCTGGAGAGGTCATAAAAAACCCTTATGACTCATGTTAGTTGACGGCTCTTTCTTTAGCTTTGTAAACTGAAGGTTCGCTGTTGGAGAACAAAAAAACAACAAAAAAAATACCAATGTAATACAAATTTATGATTGATATTAAGCTTTATTATTCTCCGAAACATTCGGATTTCATTCAATTTCCAACTGCGTTTATTACTGATCTCTAGTTGATTTGTTACCGATCCTTTATGTGGTTTTGATTATGTAATTCATAGAAAATAAACAGCAAAAGTCACTGTCTATTTTATATACACCACTAATCCCAAACACACTGGTGTGATATTTGTGCTATCCTCCCACACCTTTTAAAAATCCTGCTATCCCAATTGACGTCATGGTTTCTTGAAATGTTTTTTGGGGGAAACTGAAGGTTAAATGGCCGAATGCATTTTGGTTACTTTTCTAAAAAGATTTGGAGAGCATCCAGAAAATGCACACACCTCAAACGGACAGGCCTGGAGTCAGCCAAAGGTCAGGTATAAGCAAGAAGCTAGAAATGCCAGCTATATTTAATTCTGCGCAAAAAAAATATAATACAAAATATGCCATTGAAAATGCTCTGGACATATTTATTTATTTATTTATTTATTTATTTATTTATTTATTTATTTATTTATTCATTCATTCATTTATTTATTTATTTATTTATTTTATCTATGTATGTATGTATGTATTTTTTATTTTTATTCATCTATTTATTTATTTATTTATTTATTTATTTATTTATTTATTTATTTATTTTATCTATGTATGTATGTATTTTTTATTTTTATTAATTTATTTCATTCATTCATTCGTTTGTTTGTTTGTTTGTTTGTTTGTTTGTTTGTGTACAATTAGGTCCCAGTGCTCCGGTGTGATAAACAAAATGAAATGAAAGTAGTAAGTAAATGTTCATATTGTATATGAATAGTTAAAAGTATTTATTACAGTAATAATATAAATAATAAATGTGTTACATCCCTTATTCATATTATAATCAACTATATTTCATTTAGTTAGTTGGATAGTTAGTTCATGCCACTGTGTGCAAAACCATGACCCAAGATTCATCCTCACACATGGACACCTAAATTATCTGCATCAGTTTTAACACTCGAGTACATCTTCAACTCTTTCAGTTTTTTTTAGCAGATTTTACCAATAATGTGAAATTTATCAGGCAGCACTCTGTATAAGTAGGACTCGAGGCATTTACGTTATGAGGTGACGTAACATTTCTCTCTCTCTCTCTCTCTCTCTCTCTCTCTCTCTCTCTCTGTGCTCACATTACTAACATTAACTGCAGCCATGTTGGGAAGTCAACACTGACTGTGTGCTAACCGCATGAACTGGGCTCAAGCTGTAATAGCTTCTTCGATAGAAAACACCCTCACACCATACTCACTCACACACACACACACACACACACACACACACACACACAAAACAAAGTGCCTCAACTGATGGGAAAAAAAATTAGCTTAAGGTAATAGGCAATGCTAAATCACTGAACTGAACTCAAGTTGGAGTATTTCTACTCTACTAATAATTCAGAATCATCGAGCTGTTTGTGTTTTGGAAATATCTTTAACATTTCATTGCTATGTGTATATGTGAGTGTATGGAATTCTTACATGTGTTTATAATGGTGCACATGTATGCTATGGGTGAATATGAATGTATGGAGCTGTTCTATGTATATATGATGGTGCAAATATATGTATGTTGTTGCTATGGGTGTATATGAGGGTGCACATAAAAATGTATGGAGTTGGTATATGTTTATATGATGATGCAGAAATAAGTGTGGTGTTGCTGTGGGTGAACATGAGGGTGCACAACTATCTATGAAGTTGCTAAGGGTGTGTAAGAGGGTGAACACATATGGATGGAGTTGCTATATGTTTAAATGATGATGCAGAAATATTTGTGGAGTTGCCATGTGTGTCTGTGACGGTGCACTTCTGTAAAAGGAGTTGTTAAAGGTGTATATAATAGTGCACATATACTGTATTCACAAACAAATACACACACACAAATAAATATTGTTGCATTCTATCGTAGTCAGCAATAAATATGCTAGTCTGGATTAAACCTGGACACTAGAAACCCGGGATATACTTTATTTATTTATTTATTTATTTATTTATTTATTTATTTATTTATTTATTTATTTATTTATCTATCTATTAAAAATCTTGAATATCTCTATCATAGCCAAATAATTTATAAACCCAAGTCCGCTTGCAATATGATGCGTTATAATGGAAATACATTTCAAAACAAACAAACAAACAAACAAACAAAACAACAAAGCTAGTTTACGCGTCTTTTAAAATACGCATCGTTTGCGTTTCTTCGAAAGCAATGAAGTTTACGCCCATTAATGCAGATTTAATGCGACTTTTTACTCCAAATCAGAAATGTAAAATGAATAAAATATATAAATAAATAAGAGTATGAGTATTTATCGAATAGGCGACTCGATAGTGGGGCGAAGAAAAAATACAAAATGTTCAATACGCATTCAACAACAGAGAATTGGGAAGCCTACACATACACACGCGCACACACAAAACACACACTCGTGCACGTACACATACACACAATCACACAACCGCGCGCGCTTCATCGTATAGATCAATACGTAGCACTTTTTTATTGCTAGTGTAACGGTGCATGAATGAAAATGTACCAGAACCTTAGAATAGATATAGAGTGTTAAATAGAGTCGAACAATTCATTTTATTACCATCACTCACACATCTCGAGACCTAATAACCCGTGAAAAAGAGAATATGAATGTTATTGGAAGTGGGGGAAAAAATCACCTCAGTCATCACGCGCTCGTACCGTTTTCTTTACTACGGTTTGTTGTATCAGTGCGTTTTTACTAAAAGTTTTTTCTTTTTTTTTTCATTTCATCCCACCACTATTTTATTTGTCCTTGTTTTTGCACACTTGTAAGAGGTGAATGTAAACACTGCAGGCTATAAAACAGGCGTGGAAATATCCTAGTTGTGTTTACACTGCACTGCAAAATATGGTTTTAAAAAGTAAAACATTTCAGTATTAAAACATAGAGATGGGTTATGATAGACATCTCAACATCTGATGGTAATTTATGGCATGTTTTATTTCGCTTTGAAAAGTGAATAATTGCATGCAATCAAAAGCAAAAACATCCCAAGATATTTTCAATGTTAATGTTTATAATTTAGGTTTTAAAATCCTGAAGCTTCAGTTTTGTTCAGTTCTGAGGTTCTACTTTGCACCCTATTGCAGCTTTTTTTTATTTATCGCGTTTGTGCTAAAAATAAACCTGTTTATAATAAACATACAAATTTCGATCGAGCCTAAGGTTAAGGTTATTTTATAATTATTATTAGATTTTTTTTTCTCTTTGCATGTTGAAGTTGGAGTCTATTTGATGTGGTCTCTGCCTAATGGGGCGCTCAAGCACGCAAAGCAGTGAGGAACAAAAGCCCATAGCACTGACTCTCCCAGACTTCTGGCTTTAAGTGCAACAACCCCCCCCCCCTCCTCCTCAATACCCCATTCCACCCCAGTACCCCCACACCCCTTCAACCTCACAATCCCCCATTCTAGTTTTCCTATTCCCTTTTTTACACACTTGCACAAAAACACGCGCGCGAACACACACACTTCTGCAAAACTATTGGATCAGGGCATAATTACACGTAACAATTAAGCAACGTCAGCAAATTAGCAGAGGCCACGTCGATCCTGCGAATAAAATAAAATTCGTCACGATTGTCGTTGGTGGGTTTTTTTTTTTCGGATCAAATGTGAACACGGCACGAGGGATTCGGTCGAAAGAAAATGCAATTAGTTGAAATAAATAAAAATTAAAAATAAAATAAATTCGTCTTGCTGAATTAGGCGATGCAAACAAAGAAAGCAAGGATGCGATCTGATGCAATTACGCTCCAATCCTAAACAGGCTCGAGACAGAAATAGAATCAGATTACATTGTGGTCCTGGATTGTGTGAAAGAGTTGCATGGGAATGGGTAGGAGTTTGGGATTTGGGGTCTTTCGGGTTAAATGGTTGATTCGCATTTAAGTCGCAGGATTTGAGATCATTTGAGTTGAATTTACGCACAAAATAATGATTCGAATCTCTTGTGTTAAAACGCTTTAAAAAATGTTTTGAATATTACAATTAATTTGTCAATTTAATTTGTTTTTCTGTTTTAAATGCACAGGTTTGGAAAAAAAAAATATTGAATGCATATTGAATGTTGTACGTTGAATTCTTTAATATTGTACGAAATTGTAACCAAACATTATTTGGAAAACTAAATTTTACATAACCCTACCAAACGCATTTCTCCATAAATACTGATAAGGCCTATATGTCTATAACATGAGTTTATACCGGATCCTTTACATGCGGATAAATATGGAAAACTGAAACCGTAATACAGCTCATCATTTCCTGCAAAAGTGGCATTGCAAATAGACAGGATCTTTCTTTTTTTTTTGTTGTTATATTTTTTTATATCACTTATACATAAACAAGATTGACACGTTTCAGGCTTTCACTACACAATTTATCGACATGACATTAAATAACAACAATTTGTGCTACTTAGACTGGACTTTAGACGAAATGTTGCACTGGATACAAAAAAGCACATTAATACTAATAGTCGGTTAGGTAAACGTGTAGACGGTATAATACTGAATAATTCACATTTGGTACACATTAACTAGAACATTCTCCATTTTTCAGCCAAGACTAAATCATCGCAATATTCGTAAAGCCATCTCATTTTTCCATATATCTAGGGACCACGTTTTTTTTCTTCTTCTTCTTCTTCTTGTTCTTCACAAATTTTTCCCTTAAACTGTATTATGACTATTTACAAAATAAAAATATTACATTTTAAACTAGGTCAATCTTTATGTACAAAACAAAAAAAGGCAGGGTTTTATTTTTTCCACCTGCTTATAGCATGCAACTGATCCCCTGTGAGCAGTCTCTGTGTCTCCCCCCGAAGAAAGGAATAAAAAAGAAAGAAAAAAAGAAAATTAAAAAAATAATAAAAAGTATGTGTATATTAGGGGGGGAAGAGGTTTTAGTCTATAGGAGTGGGCCTCCATGCCCTCACATGGCTCTGCTATATAACCAGAAAAACATCAGGGGTTCTCCATTTTACTTCTCTCATCCTCTAAGAGTCCTTGTGTGTTTTCATTTCCAAGCAGTCTGAACAATTTGCAGTCTTTTTTTTGTTGTTGTTGCTGCTGCTTCTGCTGCTGTTGTTGAAAATATTTACACGTACCATTCGTTAAAATTTGAGGCCAGGGTAGAGGTGGTGGTGTGGTGCACCGTAGAGGAAGCTGAAGGCGATATGGAGCTGCTGCCCTGGTTCTCTGTGGATGGAGAGACGATGGTGGGAGGAGTGGAGGACTCGTAGCCCGAGCTGGCTGCTGGAGACGGCTGAGAGCCCTGAGACGTGGACTCGTGAACCTGAAAGTTGAAATAGAAATATATATATAAATATATAAACATGTGATTGAAAAAAAATGGGTTTTTGGAGAAACTTCATGGTCATTTTAGACAGGATTATGGCACCACAAACTAACTAACTAATCAATCAATAAATCAATAAATAAATAAACTATATATAAAAAACCTCATTTAAGTCTTAAGATTTTAAAGTATAACAATTATACTATCTATCTATATATATATTTGTTTATTTGATAATATATTTAATAAAACAAATTGACGTTAATCTAAAGACGCATGGATATTTTTTCTAAAATATATTTGCAGTGCAGCAAACATTTCTTTTCCCTCTCTCTCTCTCTCTCTCTCTCTCTCTCTCTCTCTCTCTTTCTCTATTGACACATATTATCTCTATCGCTTTATGCAAATCAGAATATATAGAAAGGAATAAAAATAAATAGTATAATTATAGCGGGAAAACGCACAAGTTAAAAAAAATGAATGAAAGGAAAGAAAGAAAAATTGTATATCTTTTTTTTTTTGCAAATGCGTTTACATACCTTCATGTGTTTCCGGAGGGAGCTGGGGTGTGTGTAGGATTTGTCGCACATTTTACACAGATATGGTTTATCTGACGTGTGGACGTGCATGTGTTTCTTTCGGTCGCTGCTGTTCGCAAACCGCCGGTCACAGCCTTCAAACTCACACTTAAACGGTTTTTCACCTACAGCACAAAAAGCGACAAAAATAAAAAACAATAAAAAATACAGTCAGATTTGTTTTTCCACCTCAATAACTGCAAATAAACTGCTCAATTCAAACCACATCGATTATCGTTCATGCTAAAATCTTACAAGTCATTTTATTTTAACTCATAAACCAGCATTGCGATATTTCTGCTGCATTATACCACATTTAACAACACATTTATAATATTCAAGATAACAAGATATGACTTTTAAATACAGAATATATACTTATTTGAAAGATACGTGTTTATAAGATAATTAAATGTAATCCTAGATGCAAGATCAGATGTAAAAATAATGCTAGACCTCTAAAATGTAAAAACAATACATGGTATTATTATTATTACTATTATTATTATTATTATTATTATTATTACTATTATTATTATTATTATTATTATTATAAAAAAAATTCTACTCAGTAATAATAATAATAATAATAATAATAACAATAATAATAATAATAATAATAATAATAATAATAATAATAATAATAATAATATAGAATGTGTGTTACCTGTGTGTGTCCTCTTGTGTATTTTCAGGTTTTCTGATCGGGCAAACACTTTGCCACAACCAGGAAACGGACACGGAAACGGTTTCTCTCCGGTGTGAACTCTGATGTGGTTGACGAGCTTATATTTGGCCTTGAACGGTTTCCCTTCCCGCGAGCACTCTTCCCAAAAACAGATGTGATTGGACTGCTCGGGTCCGCCGACGTGCTCCACGGTCAGGTGGGTGACGAGCTCGTGCATGGTGCTGAAAGTTTTGTTGCAGGACTTTTTCGGGTTGCTGAGCTGCTCCGGTTCGACCCATTTGCAGATGAGCTCCTGCTTGATCGGCTGCCGCATGTACCGAAAGAAGGCACCGGCGCCGTGATGCGCAGCCATGTTCATGTTCACGGGACCGTAGCCGTGTAGCTGCGTGGAAGCATAGTGCGGGTCGGACCTGGGGCTCGCCACGTGGCCGTACTGCTCAGCCCGGCCGTACACGTCGCCGGAAAAGCCCAGGCGCATCTGGCCGTTCACGACACTCGAGGCGGACGCGTGCGTCGCTGCTTGCTCGTGCAGTCCCGGGAAAAGCAGGTGCCCGGCGGCGTCCGAGTGCCCGTGTGGCCCGGCGAAGCTCCCGGCGGCGGAGGCGAAGAGACTGTGCTGCGCGCCTGTCGCGTCCCCGAAGCCCCGGTTCCGGAAGAGAAAATCCCGCGTGGAGTTGAACGCCGCGGCTGCCGCCGTGGAGTACGAGCCGACGTGGGTCGCGTGGTGATGGTGATGGTGGTGGTGTCCCAGGGCGGCTGCGGCCGCGTAGCCTGCGGGCGCCTGCGAGGAGAACGCCGCCTGGCCGGCGGAGCCGAGCTCGTGCGAGCCGTGGTTGATTTTAAACGCGCCCATACCGTCTGCGAACGGATTGATCCCCAAAGCCACCTCGCGGTCCGCCACCTCGCCCGCTGAGTGATGTCTGGAGGAGCCGAAAGTAGTCACTCCGATCGTCGGATACTGCGCTCCCGCGTCCAAGAGCATCTTTAAGCCCGCAACAGGAGCAGCTCGAGAGCAATCACGCGCAAGACCACAACAACTCTATAACAACTGTCTCTGCTGGGGTTTTTTCTCTCTGACTTAATGCAACCCAAAGCAAACTCCAGTTTCCTGTTTTACTTCTATTTACCTGCTTGTTTTTTTTTTTTAGTGCAGAGGGAAATATTTCCCCCTAAGTCCAACTCATCCGCGCGCAAAATAAAAAAACACAAACAATCACGCGCGATTATTGTTGTCTCTGTCCCCTTTTCTGCAGGTTTGTCTTCTTCCCCCAACTTTTCACCTCCTCCTCCGCGAGTCGAGCTGCTTCGGACTGATAGTTGCAATCATTCCTGCAGATAAATGAATTGAAAAGACAACACACAGTCCACCCCTGATGAATGGGGAGGGGAGGGGAAGGGAGCTGGGGGCAACACGTGACCCCCATACGTGGCCGGTCATTGGTGAACGTAGACTTCGTTTTCTTCTACCCCTCCTTTTACTAGCGTTCACCTTTACCAAATAACAGAGCGCGCTTCCAGGCGCCTGCGCGATTGGTCGGTTTAGATCATCAATCTGTGCTATATTGTGTGTAGTGAGAAGGCAGACTGACTGCTGATTTCACCCTGAAATTCAGAAGAAAAAAAAAAAGTCAGAGTTTGGGGGATGCACAGGCCAAGAATCAGAGTTTAACTCTATTTTTTGCAAATGCAAATCTGCAGGCCTTGTAAATATAAAATATAAATAATTTATATAAATAAAATGTTAAAAAATATCACCGAAATAATAACAATAATAATGATAATGGTCATAATAATAATAATAATAATAATAATAATAATAATAATAATAATAATAATTATTATTATTATTATTATTATTATTATTATCAGTAGTAATAGTGGTGGTAATAGTTGTAGTATTATATGGCATGGTGTTTTCTCAGTCAAGGTTTTCCTTCAAAATGAGAAATTTAGACACAGGCCAAAATGCTCATATGTTTTCCATAAAACCAGTTCATATGGTTATTTTTCAATTCCGTTTTGCATTTAAAAAAAAAA
>NC_060887.1:35440462-35455462 GCF_014805685.1 Silurus meridionalis
ATACCCATCATATGAAAAGAAACCATAATAATAATAATGATTAAATATTTCTAATAAATCGCGTAATATAATCATATTAAAGAATATACCATATTACCAACATATTACAATTTCTTATTTATTACGTCACAATCGATACGCGGTATAAGTGTTTTTACGCGTGATATTGCATTCACGTGTTGTGCTTTCTCTGCACACACAAACACACACACACACACACACACACACACACACACACACACACACACACACACACACACACACAGTCAGATTTTCATTTTTATTTCACAATAGTCACAAAACATCAGCAAGATACTTGCTCTGGGGCTGCTGGGTACAGTCACGTGCTATACAAAGGGTATTTTTATTTTATTTTTTATAGGAGAATAAATGAGATAAGAGGAGATAAAATGGTTCGGATTATTAGTGTGGAGAAATGTGCTGGAAAAATCCAAACACATGCCAAGTATTTTAATTTCCTATTTAAATACCGGATAAGCAAGATAATATTTTTTTTCTCTGTGTGTGTGTGTGTGTGTGTGTGTGTGTGTGTGTGTGTGTGTGTGTGTGTGTGTGTGTGTGTGTGTGCGTGTGGGTTGAGGGGGGGGTGCTGCTGAAAGGGGGATCTTCTCCATGCAGCCATGTGTTTGCCTGCTTGGCTTTGCTGACCCTGCACACTCTTTCCTTCATGAAGTTCCTCCTCCGGCGCCCATGATCCCACTCTCGGACACAAAACTAAATTACCTCGGACCATAACACCAGCCCTTTTTACTACACAGCGCATAACTGGACCTCATTTCTTTCCTTCTCCCAGAGAGCATTTCTGAGACCGTGATCACGAAGGCAAGTGTGTGTGTGCGACTTCCACACGAAAACAAAGCAAACACGTTGCAACTTTTCCATAATTCCTCCTATTAGCTTATAGTCATGCGAGTGGTTAGATGGAGACATTGCTCGTGCATGATCTTTAATTCGATACTAATAAATGATCAGAGCATGCTGTAGTGTTAGAAGTTAGTGGTGAAAAAAATGAAAAATAAGCAACTTTGGTAACCTACTGTATGGATCTTCTTTGCAGTCACGTGACGAATGCTTTGTTGTTATTATTTTTTTTGTTTAGATGTAACTCTGGACATTATAGGTATAAGTACAATAGGCTTTTCATAAGAACAACAAGAAGAAGAAAAAAAGAAAGTTTTTTTTTTTTTTTAACCCCAGTCGCTGCCTGAGGCTCGGCGCAGGCGCTCTGGCTGCTTGCTGTCACTAGAAAACATTTTTTCCTTCTCCTTCACATTGGAAACTGTCACAAGTGACGTCAATCACCGAGCTCTGACCAATTAGAGCGCGGAATGATTGTTTAGCTCCGCGGGCTGCAGCGCCTGCCATGAATCTCCATTCAGTCTATCAAAGCGTCCCGCTGCTGCCTCTCAACCGAATGGGATCCCATGTAGACAGATAGATAAGAACTAAACTTTGGCAAGTTTTTTTTTTTAAATATATATATATTTTTTTCCCCTTTCGTTCTGTATTTTTTCCCACCGCGATTAAAATATATTTGTCATCATCATCATCATCAGCATCATTATTATTATTATTTTGCCTGCTGTCAAGTTCGCTCTAAAAAAGAAAATTAGGAGTAATGAGCGTGGATGCGTTGGGAAGCCCCGTGATGGACCCTGCGTTTTCCAAACGGAGCACGGCGCTGAGATTAGTTGACTTGGCAGGGGCTCACCACCATCACCATCATCATCACCACCATACCCCTCAGAGCGTGACAGGCTTCCCGGGGTTTGGCGGGCACGCGCACTCAATGGCTCACGCGCACCCTGGGGAGATCACGGCGGAACCCCGCCTGGGGCCGAGTCCATTCGGGCCAGAACCCATGGGGCACTCGGCGGCCCTCAAAATCAGCCCAGCCCATCATTATCCCCACCACCACCACCACCACCATCACAATCATCATATCGCAGGCCACGGTGAAGTGGTCTCCAGTCCAACGGGAGCTTTCGGCCCGGTGCAGGCTGCGGCGACGGTCCCGTACTCCATGTCTCACGCGGCCCAGGCGCTATCCGCAGGTAGGGATTTCCTTCTTCGCCGAGATCTGACAGCTCAAAGCGCCATGCCCGCGTTGACCGAGCAGACCTCTGGTTCCGCCTCTCACCACGGAGTGTTTGTCTCGACCGCAGGTGGCTACCCGGGACACTATGGCCACCTTCACCATGACGCCGGAGCGCATGCTCTCTTCCCTGGACTCCATCATGAGCAGCCGTCCAACGGAGCACCGGGTGGCCAAGCCTCGAACGGACAAATAAGGCTAGGCTTACCGGGCGACATGTACGTCAGGACCGATCACTTGAGTCAAGTGGCAAGCAGTCGATCGGATCCGTTTTCAGCGTCTTCGCCTTTGCACGGTCTCAATCTGAACATGAACCTCAGCACTCACCATCACCATCACGGACACGGCGCCTTTTTCCGTTACATGAGGCAACCGATCAAGCAAGAGCTCATCTGCAAGTGGCTGGAGCCAGAAAACTCGGCCAAGAAACTCTGCTCCAAAACTTACAGCACCATGCACGAGCTGGTGACGCATGTGACCGTGGAGCACGTCGGCGGACCCGAGCAGGCGAATCACATCTGTTTTTGGGAAGAGTGTCCCCGAGAAGGGAAGCCATTTAAAGCCAAATATAAGCTCGTCAACCATATCAGAGTTCACACCGGAGAGAAACCGTTCCCGTGTCCGTTCCCTGGCTGTGGGAAAGTGTTCGCCCGATCAGAAAACCTGAAAATACACAAGAGGACACACACAGGTCAGTTTTCATTTCACTTCTGTTCAAATCCAAACGCTGTATTTGTCTATAACAGGTCGTATAGTAATACTCTATAAAATAATTTCGATTTGCAGATGTTTAAATGGAAAGTTTTTCACTTTAGTGTTCAAGATGAATTGCATTTACACCATTTCTACACTTGGATTTGTTTTGATCACTAATAGAAGTTGCAAAACTTTTTTCCCCTTATAATATATTACTATAATATTTACAATCATGCAGCATCTACGAATGTCACACTATACTTAATATACTATATATATCATATTAGAATCATTATTTAAGGCAGTGCTTCCAGTGTGTGATTATTGTGTCCACTGTATTTGGCTGAAATTGAGTTTTTTTTAAGCTGAGGCACGTATTTGTTTTAGGGTGTGGGGCCTAGTCTTAGGAGTGTGTCCAAAAGTATTGCCTGTTGATAAAACAACATACGAGGTCCTAAATCCTTCTCTGTAAATGAATTCATTAGATTGCAATTGTATTCCATGTTAATGTGTAGGATCGTGTGCTGTCGAGACTGTTTTTGTTTTGAATATAAAAATGGTAAAATAATGATATTAATTCTCCGACTAACTAAACTATAGCCTGTTGAAATGCTACACATGTAGATGGATTAATAATTATAACCCCCTCCCCTCCTCCCATGAAAAACATCTAGATGACATCTAGAAAATTGAATATTAGGATTAGTAACCTTTTTTTTTAAGTATAATACGCATGCAAGATTATCCACGATTAAACGTGGGAGTGGTATGAATGGCCAAAGTCAAGCTAATGATTGCAGTAGTGATTAATGAAGGGTTTCCCTTAAGGTCTCGATTAACGGTGATATGCAACAAGTCGTTCAAAAGAAAAAAAAGAGCTGAAAGGCCTGAAGTTCACCGATTGTCTTGCTTACATTAAATACATCATCGAGTAAATTTGGTGTTCAGAGTAAACGAATGGGTATAGAATTAATAATTAAGGAAAAATACATTTGCAAAACTAGCTTTGGATGCAGGATCTATATGCTTACTGCTAATAATATATAAGAAATACAAAGATTTTTTGGTAACAAAAATTAAATATATATATATATATATATATATATATATATATATATATATATATATATATATATATACTAAGACATAGTCAAAGTTCCCTTATCCTGTTCCCTTGATAATTATTTTTCCAACGTGAAGGAATCTGAATCTTTGCTTATGGATGCAGTTTCCCCAAGGGTGTCTTTCCTCGTGTCTCTCTTGTACTACACTAATAGCCTATAGTCTTGATTGGCTTCTCAGCCCAACAGCTGAAGGTCGAATTTATATTCAGCACGCAAGTTTAATTAGACAGCAGCAATTACATATTCTCATAAGCGGCTTGTGGAAAAAAAAAATCAATGTCTTGTGGATTGAAGGTAATTAATTCAGCCAGTCGTAGTCGCGTAGTCTTCATTTGCAAAGTCCACGTTGGACATAAAGTCAAATATGTACTATAGGTTATTTCTGTTGGGTTTTTTCCTTCTTCTTTTCCCTTTTATACTGGGATGCACATTATTTTTTTTTGTTGTTTGGCCCCGTGCTCACATGCGTGTGACATTAACAATTAGGAATTGCAAAAAAAAAAAAAAAAAAAAAAAGGAAGCACTTCCTGACCTGCTAATAACAACTGTGACACCAGGGTCTACTTCCACAGTTTGCTAACAGTCTAAATATCAAACCCCAAGGGACAGAGATGTGAGGACAGATCTGTTCAGACGATTACAGCCCGACTTCTAGCTCGTGCATATTTTATTTTTAAAGGAACTTGGCTATGATCGTGCACACTAATTTATTATTCAAATCGCGTAAAATGTTTT
Organism: Silurus meridionalis; assembly: GCF_014805685.1. Taxonomy (NCBI): domain Eukaryota; kingdom Metazoa; phylum Chordata; class Actinopteri; order Siluriformes; family Siluridae; genus Silurus; species Silurus meridionalis. The sequence continues at coordinate 35,445,134 of NC_060887.1, forward strand.
TTTTTATATGTCGAAGTAAATGAATGCAAGTTATTGCATAGCAATATTTTTTTATTCTATTCTATGTATTTGTGAACATAGGCGAAAAGCCATTCAAGTGCGAGTTTGATGGTTGTGATCGACGCTTCGCGAACAGCAGCGACCGGAAGAAGCACTCTCACGTGCACACCAGCGACAAGCCCTACAACTGCAAAGTGCGCGGTTGCGACAAGTCCTACACGCACCCGAGCTCCCTGCGCAAGCACATGAAGGTCCACTGCAAGTCACCACCTCCTCCGAGCTCGGGCTACGAGTCCTCCACCCCGTCCCTCGTGTCTCCGTCGTCCGATTTAGGCCGAGACACTCTGTCGGGGTCGCAGGCCGCCAATCTGAGCGAGTGGTACGTGTGTCATAGCTCAGGCCCTGGCGGCGCACACACCCCTCCCAGCGGCTCGTCCACACCAGACCCTTCAGAAGGTCCACCGTATCAGAACTCGTGAAGACATGTGCATGCTCGTGGCTACTTTCCTGTAGTGCCCCGGGCTCTCTGACAGATCCATGTGAAACCGAGGTGGCCAAACGTGTTTAACACGTGGACTAAATATGAACTATTATCACCACCAGTGTCCAGTTTATTGTAATAAACCGGTTGCGCGCGCCAACAAGCGCAAGTGTTGCGTTCACACCCAGAGTGCTGATTTCTGCTGTACAACTTCATTCAACACTATTTCATTTTACACTACAGGTTAAAAAAAAAATCATCCAATACTGAAGGTGTTTATTAAACACCAGGGATTGTGTTTGTATGCATAAAGATGTATTAATTATATCAAATTGTGATTCTTTTTTTGTCTTTTTGTTTTCAAAAAGCTCTTAATTTATTTTTTTGAACCAGTACTGTCTTCTTTTCTATTTTATTATCGAACCAAAGTGCTTCAATTATATATATATATATATATATATATATATATATATATATATATATATATATATATATATATATATATATTAAATGTACATATGTAAATTAAAACGTTTTAATGTGTGTCAACATTAATTTTGTAAGGCTCAGTATTTCAGCTATTTTTAAATGTTTGCTACTATTGTTTGTAAAACATTATATATATATATATATATATATATATATATATATATATATATATATATATATATATGATTTAATGAGAATTTCCTAAAGACGTAGAAAATATTCCCATGTGTTTTATGCAGCCGTTACAGTTGGATGAAAGCATTGTTATTGTATTTGATATGACATTCATTTATTATTATCCTCTAAACAATGTGAGCATTTTTTTTTTTTCACTTTGGTGATTTTTTTTGTAAAACAAACCATTTTTTTTTTTAATGAAAACACGAGACCTTAAAATGTGTACCGAAATGCCTTGTAAGTTGTCAGTAATTTGAATAAAATGTGTAAAATAATATGCAAAAACAAAGAGTATATTCCAGCTGCAATAATGAGAGTGTGTTCAACCAAGGCCAATTTCGTCAAGCCACCGTTTATAAAAATAAACAAATAAATAAAAGTTAGATGTCTTGATTTAGACAACCAACCAAATTATAAATGACAGGAAATAGATTAAAAATATATATATTATATTATATACGAACAGATCAGATTTATCAGTAGCACATGTTCTTTCTTTTCTTTAGTTTTCTCTTTTTAAAACACTGTTGATTTTAAAAGCCTTGTAGATAACTCCCACCCCTTTTCCATGGCCATGACTCGCCTTTCTTTCCCTTTATGTTTTTTATATCCACATAGGTACCCCTGTTTTATGCTCTGATTATGTGGAGAGTATTTCATGCAGTGGCTCCGTTTTCTCAACCAGACATCAAAGAAGCTTTAACACAAAGAGCAATTTCTTCACGACGGTGAATCTTCATGGTGAGTTAGTATTTCTATAGCAATCGCCGAGTCAGACTCCACTAACATGGGGACCAGGGCTGTGCTCTCAAAATGCTCTTCAGATCTGCCCAAGGCTTAGAAACTTCATTTCCACAGTGAGAGAAAGTTTATTTCGACAAACATCAAACAAAATTAAATTACCCCAAAAAAATTTCAGTTATGTTTCTATCTATCTATCTATCTATCTATCTATCTATCTATCTATCTATCTATCTATCTATCTATCTATCTATCTATCTATCTATCTATCTATCTATCTATCTATCTATCATGTTTTTCTTTCACTTTTGCAACGTAACAGATTGCACTATAAATAATAAACTGTCTGTCTGTCTGTCTGTCTGTCTGTCTGTCTGTCTGTCTGTCTGTCTGTCTGTCTGTCTATCTATCTATCTATCTATCTATCTATCTATCTATCTATCTATCTATCTATCTATCTATCTATCTATCTATCTATCTATCTATCTATCAGGATTAAAGGCGTCACCCCTTCATTTCCCTCCTGGTCTTGAATGCCACGAGTCTGTGGGTGGATCCGCATTGCTTGATGAGATACGTTATAGTTTGTCTCTTTTTGGGGTAATTGTCTTGTTGTTTGCACTATCTAAAATGCTTCACTGAATAGGCAGAGATGAGAGAGAGAGAGAGAGAGAGAGAGAGAGAGAGAGAGAGAGAGAGATGTAGAGAAAATAAACCCAAGAAGAAATGGCTAAACAGTCGAGTCCTCCACAGCACCAGCTCCTCGTGCATGAATGGAGAAAGGGATAGTGTGGTCTCAATTGGAGCGAGGAGGTCTTTGAAGTGTTGCTTATTATCACAGGGATTCCTGCATGTAGTCTAAACGACGCTCATGACACGGAAAAGGCTTCTTTTGTCGCCAATTTGATCGCCCCATCTTTTTCAAAAAAGTGTCTCGAGCTCTTAGTTCCGCCCATCAAACTGAGAGGGAAACGAATTCGAGTAGAGTGTGTGCATGTCCTCAAAGCCACTGAAAACGCCACAGTGTCCAAGCCGGGTTTCTTTCCCTTCCCTCCTTCCCTCCTTCCTTCCTTCCCTCCAACCCTTTCTCTCTCAGCGCACTTCTGTTTTAGGACTTAAAAAAAACTCCTAATTCTTTTTTCTGACAAAAAAAAAATCTATGGATAATTCATTTGTATTTTGCATTATTTTTGTTTTGTTTTCACTTTGTACATTATGTGCATTAAATATTTTTTTATATCTTTTGTATTCATATTTTAACACTATTATTATTTTTATTTATTATTATTATTATTATTATTATTATTATTATTATTATTATTATTATTATTATTATTATTATTAAGTAACTTTCTCTGTATGTGCTCAGCGTGGCAGCAGAGACACAGACAGACTTTTCTTGAGGATTTTTTCCCCATGTGGTTTTTAGGAAAACTTCCTTTATTGGCGCTTAATGTAGACAATATTGCTGCTTCCAGAAAAAAAAAAAAAAAAAAAGAAGGAAAATCCGTAATTGTTATTGAACTGGTTATGGTTAGGGTCATTAAAAAAATGTTTTTGTTTAAACGTTTCAAAATACACTTTAGGTGACTGGCCAATTTGTTCACCAGGATTCATTTAAACTTCTCCCAGAAACAATTTTTTATGCATTATTTTATTGTTTTTTAAAGGCGTCTTGTGCGGAAATAAAAAGCGGCTACTAGTTTGTCTCTTTGTTATAATGCTAGACCAGGATTCACTTGAGTGTAAAATATCATTTCTTTGTGAAAAAAAATAATGAAGGCGATAATCCCACTTCCGGAAACCGTACTGCATTATTTAACAAAGCCCCTTTAATAGGGGATTAGTGGTTCCCAAGAAGAAAAAAAAAAAAAAACAATCTCCTCATCTCCTCTCACTATTCAGCATCTTATTTCATGTCATAATTACACGACAAGGGGTGACTGCAATCCGCATGCTAAATGACAGGACAGGTGCAATGGCAACAAATATATAAATTAACCATTAATACCAAAGTATGACTGAGAACAACAATCATTCAAATACCCCATTGATTCCCTTCTTACAAAACCCCTGCTTTCTGTATAAACTAATACCTCACAAAATACCAAAATGCATTTAATAAATGTAGAAATATTATATTTGCGTTCACAATATTGAATAGAAAAATGTATTGACTCTGAAGTGAACGCCATTTGGTGCAACAGATCAGTCTGTATTTTACAGTTTATATTTTGCCAAAACTGCTCGCGCTCATATTACAGAGAAATGACGAAAATGTAAGACAGGGCTCTTGAATTTAAAAATTAATCAACAATGTAGAAAAACATGAAAAATATATTTTGTTATTGTTCAGAATAAAAGATCATATTTATATATATATTTTTCTTGCTATAGATTGCAATGCAGCACCTATTAGTGTAGTAGTGTAAGAAGAGTCAATATTAAAAAATATGATAAATAAACATTTATTATTAATTACTTATTATTATTATTATTATTATTATTATTATTATTATTATTATTATTATTATTACTACAAATACTACTACCATTACCACCACCACTACTACTACTACTACTACTACTAATAATAATAATAACAATAATAATAATAATAATAATAATAATAATAATAATAATAATAATAACAATAGGTGAGACATCTCTAATCATGATCAAAATCTTTTTTTTTTGTCTTTTTCAGCTCATAAAAAAATGGACATCACTGATCCACTTTAAGACACTGTATCCACCTAATCACCATGGTCAGTGTTATCAGTCGTAAACAGCCACAAAGGAGGGTTTTAATGTCTCAAAATATGGTGACTAAGTTTAAATTTTAATATCCTCCAATAATGATAATGTAATTGTATACATTTTTATGAGCTGGGAAATTTCCATTTACAGCCTTCGCGTAGGGACGTAAAGAGAGTGATGCACGTAGGTCACACACACACACACACACACACACACACACACACACACACACACACACACACACACACACACACACACACAAATAAGTCAATCCTCAGCGGTGAAATAAGTGTTCAACATCAACCTAGGTGTTAATTAAACACTAAGGATTTGTGCAGTGTCCATGGATGACTTATTGACTATTAATATTAAAGCAATGCTTCTATTAGTCTAGTGAGATGTGAAAACACAGGACTGAAGGTGGCGTCCTATCATGTCTGTCTTTAACTGCACATTTATCAGTATGGACTTAGGACCTGAGAGTCCACTCATGAATGTGTTGTCAGGAAACAAAGGTGTGTGTGTGTGGTGGGGGGCAGTAGTGCAGCGGTTGTGTATAAGTAATGCAGGAGTTGTGCACGAGCAGTATAGGAGCTGTGCACGAGCAGTATAGGGGTTGTGCGCGACTCCAGGAGCGAGACTTACAAGAGTCATTTTTATGAGCTGTATACATGAAATCAGGCGGATTCATCACCATATATCACATGGCAAGCTCTTTCCCATCTTTTCTCCTTTCATTTTTTTTTCGTGTCATGGATGAACGAGTCTTGCATCCCACCCAAAAGAGGGAAGCAGCCCCTGTAGTTCAGCGCGAAAACACGGATCTCTAACAACCTCTGCCATAATGTGACAGTATGAACCCGCAGCACTTCGCACCTGCGCTTTGAATAGGAGCCTCTTTCAGGGCTGAGACACGCTTGTTGGCCCTGAATCTCAAAGCAGCTGCGCTTATTTCCAGCTCTTTGATCCTTACATTTCCCTCTCTAATTTGTTCGTATAGTTTGCGACAAGCACTTTATTCTATCCGCGTTTAAAACCTAAAGTCTATTAAGGGCTGTACATGGGGAGAGAGAGAGAGAGAGAGAGAGAGAGAGAGAGAGAGAGAGAGAGAGAGAGAGAGAGAGAGAGAGAGAGAGAGAGAGAGAGAGAGAGAGAGAGAGAGAGAGAGAGAGAGAGAGAGATGAAGAAATAGAGAGGAGAGTGTGTGCGTGTGTGTTTGTGTGAGAGAGAGATAGAGTGAGAGCGAGAGAGATGAAGAAATAGAGAGAGATTGAGATATAAAAATCCCCTATCAACCTAAATTATAGTTTCTTAATTGCTGAGTTTTAAAAAAGCTTCCCAAAAGCGTTTTAAAAATAAAGTCTGATTTCCATATTTATATGTATAAATAAATAAATAAATAAATAAATAAATAAATAAATAAATAAATAAATAATAAATAAATAAAATTATTTTGAGCAAAATCTATCTATCTATCTATCTATCTATCTATCTATCTATCTATCTATCTATCTATCTATCTATCTATCTATCTATCTATCTATCTATCTATCTATCTATCTATCTATCTATCTATCTATCTATCTATCTATCTATCTATCTATCTACATATATATAGACCAAGTGTGCAAATGTGTATAATATGGCAATATGGCAACATAATATGACCCTGACTTGTGACACCATTTTCCCCTTATGGCCCCACCAAAATAATACTACTAAATAAATCATAATTACTATACTATACAAAATCTACAATTTACACAATAAAAAATGTCCTATTCTAGAAAATTTACATAATTAGCACAAATCGTTTGATGAAGATATAAACCATGTTCTCTGCTCTCCTTAAAGCTCATCATGCACACATCATGTTTGAATTAAGTAATAGCCTATAGCATACATATTTCAGCAGGTCAAATGTAAGCAGATTTAATTATCGAAATCTCCATATTGCCCATTTTGTATTATTGCTGTCTAAGTGTTTGGAGAAATGGGCATTATCCTGTACATCAGCATAACAGCACCGGCAACAAAACAGGACATCAATCAACGCAGCAGCTCCACAATAATACAATAATAACCATAATGCAAAGTAAAAAGTAATGAAATTGATTTTTTATGGCGACATCAGATTTGTGTAAGTGAGCTATACATCATCCTCCTGAGCCAGTGATAATGAATGGGTTGAATCTGGACATAACACATTAAATGGTTTCTGTAATATGATTAATCATCATTTGCTTCATATATCTTTGTTATATAGGCCAGCATATGTGTATGGGTGTTGGTTAAGTGGGGTGACTTAATAAAAATGATACAATTTTATATATATATTGAAATAAAATAAGGTGCTTGTCTGAATTCTTCATTCCTTTAAATGGAAAACAAAATTCCAAGCTGTGTCCCAGATTGGGAATTCCTCAAATTTGTACCCAGAAAGCTGTCGAGAAATGAATAAATGTTTCCGTCCTTACATTACAAGACGAAATCCACCTTTTTTGATTGCTTTGTTTAAATAGACGTTATGTCTTTATTGAAGTTTCCTGCAGTAACTTTCCCTTCCACTTCTACATGCATACACGGCCATTTAACTAAACCAAGATCGCAGATCTCAAATCATAAGGCATGAAATTCAGGAGATTTCGCATGGTCATAATTCACTGCCAGTCACAGAGTAAATGGCAGTGCTACATCATGATCAGGCTCTGTAATACTATATGTTCAGGCAAAGAGGTGTACTTACTGCCTGTGCACCCCTGCTGATGGAGGACATGCACTCCCTATCTTCTACCCTACACACATCTGTGCTGCACAAGCCCCGACCTCTGGAGCTGAAATAAAAAACAACCTACAAAAGAACCCCAAAGACATGTATGTTAGAAGGATAAATAGCACCTTTAGAAGTTGGGAATCACTCTTGGACTATATATGGAATATGTATGGAGTGATGTATATGGAATGTACAGTGGTATAATGACCTTCTCTCTATTTTACACCTGAAATTTCTTTCAAACCAAACTATACTGGGCTAGCTTATTATCACATACGCTACTCTGATGAAAAGGATTACTTGTTTGTTTTTGGAAATCTAGACAAACTTTATGATCTGAACTGTAGACCATCTCAAGCTCTTACACCTGGTATTTTTGGCTTGGTGTTTGAGTAGCCCTGAACCATGAATGCAAGCTATGTTGGGTGAATTTATTGTGTTTATTGAATACTATTTGTGGAATGAGCAAAAAAGTGCTATATCAAAAAATCACGATCTAAACTCAACTCTGAACCATGGATAAACAAAACAAACAAACAAAAAGGTCCTAATGAATATTTATAGCTCAGCAAAATGTTCTTTTTATAAATATCAAACAATAAGTGATAAGATATTATATTATTTATTGCATATACATTAAAACATTTTGTAAGCACTTTCAGTTCACACCAATTTTTCCATATCTATGTTATTTTTACACCAAAAGTCCACCATTCAGCATACAGAACATCATAATCTGATGCAACATTCTATGAAATCATAACCACGTTTGGGAAATTTCAGGATTCAAATTTTAAGAAAAGTTTTTACAACCAAACACACATCCTTAACTATTTGTAAACTATGCTCTTTAAAAGAAATGCGGTATATTGCTCATATGAACTTTATATTGTGGATTTTTTCCCTGGAGGAAAAAAGTGATCCATCTATAAAAATCAACCCAAATAAAAAAAAAAAACAAATATATAAAGTAAAAAAAGTAAAAACTTGTTTCCTTTAAACTATAGTAAAATAAAAACAAACAAAACAAACAAAACATGGTTAAGATAAAACAGAACAAAACAAAATCTAACCAAACAGAACCAACAATCTAAACACCAGTATAATATAAACAATGAAAATAAATAAATAAATAAATAAATAAATAAATAAATAAATAAAATAAAATAAAATAAAATAAAATAAAATAAAATAAAGATGTTTATTATGCGGTAATAATGAAAGAAATCTCTTACATACAAAAAACATTTAAATAACAAAACCAAATAACGCATTTAATTTAATTTAAATTTAATAAAAAAATAGAATAGAATAAACAACAAGTTGCAGTAGAATAGAGCAACTAAATAAAGTAAAGCAAAATAGATCAGACTAGAAAAGAGTAAAAAAAAAAGGGGATTTTTTTAGGGCACAAAAAATAAAATAAAATTAAGAGCTACTGCATCATCATACATCATAAAGTGCAAAATGTTTTAAAATGCAAATGCACATCGATAACGGGACGTTTTACGTCATTGGTTTCTTTGCGCTATTTCACACGACTTCTTAGTAATGCATAAGTGTGTGTGTGTGTGTGTGTGTGTGTGTGTGTGTGTGTGAGCGCGTTAAAAGGAGTAACAGTGGGAGCGTCGGTCGTGTGATCAGCGTAGCAGCACCGCAGACTTTTGGGTCATTTCTTCATCTCCCGCAGAAAAAAGACATTACGCCACTCCCTATTGACATACTCTGCAATATTTGTCAAACATTCAGAAATTACAAACTAATGAAATGTACCACGACCCTGCAACATCACCCTAATGAACACGATCTGTTTTGCTGATTTTTATTATTATTATTATTATTTTTTTGACACATCTTTATGTTTAATGTCTTTTGCTTGGTCACGGTCTATTAAACAGTTTTACATGAAGAGAAAAGAGAAGTGGCTTCAGTCACACCTACAGGACATGAATAAAGAGCCCAGAAACGGATAAAAAAACAACACTGTTTCAAAAAAAATATAGTTATTATTATTATTATTATTATTATTATTATTATTATTATTATTATTATTATTATTATTATTATTGTTGTTGTTGTTGTTGTTGTTGTTGCAATCGTTGGTTTTCCTGCTATTATTATTTTTTTCCAACAATTGATTGCTTTTTGCTCCTAACGGACAAGAACAGATGAAGTTGTGATGCTGGTCTTCAGGTTTGCATGTGGAGGTGGTGTGTGGAGACGAGGTGAGAGGCCTTGAGCAGAATGTGACCAACACCTGCGTGCAGTTAAAAAAAAGAGAGAGAGAAAAACAGGGTTCAATATTAATCACAGCCAAAACAGTGTGTCATTCAACTGGAGTTCATTTCCTCTCTCTCTCTCTCTCTCTCTCTCTCTCTCTCCACGTGGGCAGTGTGGTGTTGTTTCAGCTATAATTAGACATTGTGCAGTTTTAAACGCTCGGCTCAAGTGGTCTGTATTTCTCATCATCTATATAAAAACCCTAAAGGCAATTTTGGTGCTTATATTTGCTCAAAACAACAACAGTCTCTTTAGTCACCCTGTTAATACTTCAGGGTGTGAAAGATTTTGTTGGAGTCTGGTGGCAACAACAACAAGAATAAATAAACAAACAAATACAAACATAACTAAGTTAGCAAACAAACAAATAAACAAATATAAACATAACCAACTAACTAAACAAACATGCAAATACAAATCTAACCAACTAACTAAACAAACAATACAAACATTTAAAACTAAACCAAAAAACAATCAAAAACGAACTAACTAAACCAAGAAGCACAAACAAACAAACAAACAAATACGTGCATATTTTAGACAAAATTATAATAACATTTTACTCTTTTTTCATGTTCTTATAAAGAGTTGATATTTTTTATTTTATAAAAACAGACAAAATATATAT
>NC_060887.1:35460462-35502962 GCF_014805685.1 Silurus meridionalis
CGGCGCTTTTTGTCGGGACACAACAGCTGTCCTGCCTCCATTGTAGTGTTACACAGTGACCCGAGTCTGCCCTCCTGCCCTGTTTAACCAGCTCAGTGCCCCAGAACACGGCCAGAGAGTGCATGAATCCAGCCTCAGTGCCTTACAAGTACACGCACACACACACACACACACACACGCGCGCGCGCACTCTGACGCACTCGCGGTGTTTTAACGCGGAATTAAATCGTGCAGTGTTCATTTGTGTTCTAAAGACAATGTGGTAATGTTGCTGAACGAATAGTGTTTCTAAGCAACAAAGACAAAATAAACAAACAAATAAACAAACAAAACAATGCGAACGTAATAGGAACATCATTTTATATCGTCAATCAAACTAAATGATTACATTTGAAGTGAAATCAAACTATAAATACTATTTATTTCAATGTTTTTTTTTTTGCCCTGACTTAATTAATTATCATAGGGATGTATTTTTGTGAGAATGAAATGTGCAAATGCTACCAAAATAATTTTGCTTATTTATAATAGCAAAAAACAAACAAACATGTAGTTAACAGATTTATTGTATAAAACCTTTAATTATTATATGTGATATAATTATAATGTAAATTATGTGTGTGTGTTTGTCTGTCTATCTATCTATCTATCTATCTATCTATCTATCTATCTATCTATCTATCTATCTATCTATCTATCTATCTATCTATCTATCTATCTATCTATCTATCTATCTATCTATCAGGAACAGGCTGCAGTTTCTCTTCATCATGTTTAAAAGACTTGTTGGGAAGCAGTGAGTGCAGATCATTAACTCCCTTTAAAGCACCACATTAAACACTGAAGTTGGTCCTTGATGAGGTGCCAAAACGTTTCATTTCACTTAAGAAACCTGTGTAAGTTCTCACCTTCAAACCTAAACAAACACAAGCACAAAAGCTTCGAATGAGCTGAGTCCGAGAGGCTAATCCCGGCACCAGAAAGAAACAAATATGTTCAGTTTTAAGACTTAAACACAATCACACACTGCATGCGAAATACAAATTCTGTTTTTATATCGGGATATTTAGTTTTATTTTATATGAATGGGAAAATTGCAAAAAATAAATAAATTAGCATACATTTACATGTAGAGCACATATTGAATAATATACAGTATAGATATGTCATATAATATATATGTTCAAATGTAAATGTAAAGGTTAAACAAGGGCAACTGGAGCTAAGCATCCATTATACGAGTGTCAGCCATACAACCACTTGGAATGGCAACTACAGCTGAATGCAGGTGTGTGTGTGTGTGTGTGTGTGTGTGTGTGTGTGTGTGTGTGTGTGTTTCAGGATTTCCACTAGTGCTGGTGATGTGTGAAGCCTGGTTCCGTATGGCACCCTTCAGGCAGGGGCCTTACTCCTGTCAAGCCTGGAATGGAGCCTCATGCAGAGAGCGAGGGTCCACACACGACAGGGAAACTACACGACACTGTTGTTTCAGAACGACCGCTTGATTTACGCTCGTCACAGCGGAAAGGGGTCGTCATGTCTCCAGACATGTAGGCGTTGACAGCCATACCAGACTGCCTCGCACCCAAACCGTTCCACTACTGATATTCCGTTCATGCCCAGTCGGATTTTCAAATCGTCAACTCTCTGGACACCCTGGGGTCACCTCTGCCAGACTGCCTGGTTTGTATTTTACACTGGGAGGCATGTGACAATACTACTGTCACATTGCTGCTAATTAACTGTGCTACTCATTGCTGAAGAACGTACATTTTCTACTATTTTTTACGGAGCAAAGTGCAAGATATATTCAGTAATTCGTTCTCTCAGAGAGTGTTAAGCTTAACTGTAAGAGCTGTGCCTTATGGAAGTCGAGTCATTCACACAGATAAATGGGAGTGAATTTCCACATGCAGGGAAGCTTTGCCGACTGTGCATTTTGAAGGTCAAATTTTGCAATAGAGACTCGTCGCATACTTCTAGGCAACATTTGTCTCAGCCGTGCTTCCAGCTCCTGTGGAATCTACATACCTAAATGCAGTACCAAGCATTCAATCAATTACAGTCACAAACCCGAGATCCAATCTATTCAAATCGATTCATTTTTTATTTGTATAGCGCTTTAAACAATGGACATTGTCTCCAAAGATAAATAGGTTATACAATTGTATAAACAAAGTTTAGTAGCTGTACGTTTGTCCTTATAATTAATCCCTGATGATTGAGCCAGTGGCAACTGTGGCCTGGAAAAACTGAGACGGCATGAGGAAGAAACCTCGAGAAGAGGTCTAGGAATCACATTTTAAACATGTACAGTATAAACAATGTCTTTTCAACTTGACACTTTATTTCTGCTGAGAATTGTGGGGTAGTTAAATGATCATTTTCCTAAACAGTATTTTAAGATGGGCCTATAGCGGTATGTGCTGTAATCAACGTGAGATATAAATGTTGGCTCAAAGCACTTGGCAAATCCATTAGGCTGAAGTTACCCTCAATCTAAAGTTACTTTCAAGAAAACTGTCTAATAACCAAATAATGTCTGAGAGAAAAAAAAAACGGAGAGAAACAAAAGAAAAAAAAAATGCCCGTTAAGGCGATGTGCGCTTTTTTTTACAGTTACATTCTAAATACTAGTGGTGTTCGTTTTATATAAGGCAGCATATGTACAGCACTGTCAAGCAAGCGGCCTATAAAGTTAACAGATAGAGAGTGAGGTAGAAAGCGAGAGAGCATGTGTGCTACAGGGAATGTTGTGTTATATAACCGCACAGTCTTTATAGCATGGCTCATGTTGAGATTATGTCACTCGAGCGCCGTCACTGCAGCAGTAGGAGAAAGCACCCCGAGGTGGGCAGTATATCAACATCGCCTGTTTGACATTTACAGACCAATGATCAGCACTCGCAGCATTACGGGCCTTACGCCGTTACAGCCCAAGGTATTTACACTGAGATATAATGCCTCATATAAAATAGTCAAGCCGGGCTCACAAATAATGCTTTACTGTTCAGTGAGGAAGAGGTGGCATGGAACATTTCTTTTCTTCATTAATAGAAGATCATTTAAGTAAATTCTTGTGTTTTTTTGGTCAAGCCCTGTATACCAAATCTGTATAAACAAACAGACAATGCTTCTGGAGAATGTGATGAATTTTCTTGGCCTAGCGGGTTGAGAGTTTCCGAGGCCTACATTACTAATGAAACAGGATCTCTGTGAATATATTCAGATTTAAAGCATTTTGGGAGATACCCTTATCCAGAGTGACTTATAGAATATGACAATTATATCATTTCTATGACTGAGGAGTTAAGGGGTTAAGTGCCTTGCACAAGGGCCTATCAGGGGCAGATTAGTGGTGCTGGGGTTTGAATTCATAACCTTCTGATCAGAAGTTCAACATCTGAGCTACCCATTATTTGCAATTTCATTTCATTACATTGTTTTTGTACTTATACTCTGAAAATGGACAAGGCAACCAATGGCACTGAAAAAGTTGAATCTATCCTTCCCAATCCTATATTACCGTTTTATTTCCTATAATACCATTTTATTTAATTAAATTTATGTAACTCATGTAAACACTGTATATCCTGATATATCCTATATATTGTATATCCTATATATTGCTGCTATTGCACTTCTGGTTAGACCTAAACTGCATTTCATTGCCTTGTACTTGTACATGTGTAATGACAATAGAGTTGAATCTAATCTAATCTAATCTAATCTAATCTAATCTAATCCATTGGAGAGAATAACAAAAAAACAAAAACATTTTAGTCATATCTTGGAATACCACACTTAATTTAATGTAAAATATATTGGATGTCTTATATATTTTACTGTTTTTGGTTTGTCCTGCTATTCCACAAGCCAGTGAAGCACAGCCCAAAGCAGGGTTTAACCGCTTGATGCTGGCAACCAATAAAAAAAAACATCCTGCTACTAAATTCATGATGACTCCAGTCTTGACATGTGCCCACAGGAGTAACCACAAAATCTATTAATATACTGCTTCATATTTATTTGCTGTGAGTTCTTCCTTTCGTAGTTGATTTTTTTTTTGTCAAATATAAAAGGTACAACGAAATAAAGTGAAACAACGGTCTCATATGATCATAATACATGATTCAATTTATAGTTCCAATGATGCATTTTGTGGCTTTCTCTAAAGAAAGCTTCCTGCAAAAAGGTTGCTCTATAGAGGTCATGTAGAGCTGATGTATATCACTGAGGAGCTCAAGTACAGTAAGATCCAGTTTTCTGGTTTCTTGTTTCCGTCTTTGTTTTCATCCTCACTATGTGGTAGAATTTCTGGAAGATTGTCAACAGTTCCAGATCTTCGAGACTTCACGATGACCCTCATTACGCCTAATGGTGTTTTGAACAGCTTATGGATTTTTAATATCCATCGCCTTGTGCAGGTCAACAACTGAAGCAGCTAAGAAAAATAAAGTGTGACAATTTTCTTTTTTTCCCACTTTAAATAATTTTTAGCAAAAACTATTTTATGGGAAAAAATATTACTAATGCCATAAAAGGAAGCACATGATGATCTTTAGTTAGTATTATATGATAGCATTCTTACTACAGAAGTTTTAACCCTACTAGTTACTTTCCATTTGAGGACAGAACCAAACAGAATGAAAGCATTTGGATGACTATGAGTGTAGTTTAAATTTTGAGGGCACCATGGGTTGCTGCAGAACATATGAAGGACTCGGTCGAGATCAATCTCTGTTGGCCTTTTTCTTTCCCTGGTGCTGACCCCCATCCCACCCCCACGCTGCTGGGAACAGCATGAAGGCCATGCATGGCTGCCATGCATGGACCCTTACATCTCACACATGTAGCCAAACAGTCTTTGGACAGAGCGGGCTGCTTTATACGCACTGCGCTAAACATGTGTTGTGGCCAAAGTTGCATCAAAGGTCAGTCAGCTAGGCTTTGAACACTTCAAAGCAAAGGCTTTCAAGTTTTATGGCAGGTGTAAGCAGGGTTTGCTGACCAGCCCAGGGTGGTCTGAGCCCTGGTCTGGAGGAGTTCATGCCCAGAGGGAGGGAGCAAGCAAGAAAAGCAGTGACCAAACTGTCCCGAACGTCTTTATGCAGCACTTTATGCAAAGCTGCAAGGTTGTGATCACTTCAAGGGTCTCTGGTTTCAGAAGACCCCAGCAGGGTACGGCTGTCTCACCCCCAACTCGGGAACAGATCATGCGGGCAAAGGGCAAAAGTCTGCTGCACATCCCTTCATCCGACGTCCAGCGCTGATTCCTCTGCTGTCAGCGCGCAACGCAGGGTTCCAGCAAGTTCATCAAATCCAGTCTTCCTCAGATACAGTCTTAAGAGTTTAATCTCTAAGAGATTATGCACCACCATTATCCAGTGGTCTTCTTTACACAGCTGTGCCATCACGTCATACTTAACTCGGGTATACTATTACTTCAGCTATTAACTCTCTATTAAGAATAAGAAAGGATTGTTTATCTGAAAAAGTTTAATTATGGACTGAAGTGGCTGTATGATGGAGCTCCGTTGACACTACGAGCTAGCCTGCACATTGTGAAAAGCCATTAGAGGCGGCAGGGTGCGGAGCAGGTGTGTTTGTGTCACTTCACAGATGGTGTGGAATTCAGCTTTAATGAGTGGAAAGACAACACTTCAAATGAACTTTTATCTCTGGCAGAGGGTAAAAGAGACACAAGACGAGCAAGTGCACGTGAAAAAAAACGGAAACGTTTGGCGAGGTCATTCAATCATTTGTTTTCGTGTACTGCATTTTTTTTTTTTTTACAAAACAACATACACATTGTTTAATCCAACCCACATGCCTTTACTCTAAGTCAAGGCTGGGACTGCTATCGAAATTCACTGTACAGTGAGATACAGTTTTGTGGCTTTTCATTCCTGACTGCTTCAGTGCACTTGTTTAAGCATTACACTCGCTCTCTCTAAGGGCATGATATTTCTTTTTTTTTTAATCCATCTGTTGTTTTTTAAGATGGCTAATGTCGCACTGAGATGATTAAAAGAACATTACCTGGGCTGCGAGATTCCCTGAATGAGAAAGAACGCTGTATGGTAAATTGCTTGTTTTCTGTATTGTGATTAATTGAACTTCCACCATCACATTTTAACGCACTTTGTTTTTCTGTCCCCAGTCATCTCTTATCATTAAAGAGAAAATCTGAATCTCTCTCTTGGAGTCCAATTAAAGATTTGCATTGCTATATTTTTCACTTTAATTACAGCATACAAAGCAGGCTTTGACTTATTTTGTTATTTATCAGGCAGCACCGAGAGAAAAAACTCATCAAGTACATAGATAGCTGAACCCATAATTACTTTGACAAAACAAAGGGAACAATAGCATGTATATGCCTTTATAGACTGTAAACCAAACACTGCATTAATTACAGCTTCCGTAAATGACTTAGGTGTCAAATATTTGTAGAGGAAGGATGTGTTTATTCCAAATTGGAAGTATGGGGCAACAGCACCATTTGTTAAAAGAATAAAGGAAAAGACAATCACAATAAGTCCAGACTCATAATGCTGCAACAATCATTGCTTTAGAGAAGCTTCACAGATGCAACGTTCAACACCAGAGAAGCATCATTAGGTTCTTGCCAACAGTAAATCATCCCCTGTGAGCACATAGTATATGCGGCAGGGATAAAAAAAAAAAAAAAAAAAAACTGCAAGGGCTCATGGCAATGCACAGTTGATGTTATTAATTCCATTATACCCCACATTGACAAACCAGTGGGATTCGATTCAGTGTCATGGTGGCATTGTGAAATGGCTCTTTGTTGAGATAATGGACAAAATGCACATAGTTTGTCACATTTTCTTGTGGTAAACGCTCATACAGCATGATGAAAACGACGCGGGTTGAAAGGATTCGACAGACGCTTCATGCTGTCGAAATCCAGAACCTTCACAGTTCCTCAGCCATCCCTAATCTCTTTCTCTCAAATGACTGAATCTCCCATACCCTAAACACACTTTGACATCGGTCGGAGTGAAGCAACAGCAAGGCGCAGACTTGGCTTGTACCAACGAGGTCTCGTTCCAAGCACAGAGGATGGCCTGCAGAATTTAGCGACTTGGCGAGGCTTCCTGCTGGAGCCCCGATTTCCTCAGCTCTTCCCCAGCACCTCCTTTGTGTGACCCTGCAAATATCCTCTGGGCCTGCTCGTTACCCCGTGCAGCCAGCGTGGATCAGCACGCCGCTTAATTTGGCACCCAGAGATTCGCCGCACTCTTCAAAATGCCACAACGAGGGAAGGCGAGAAGGCGAAGAAATCCCGCCGGTCCTTATCAGACAGTTGCAGATGCATGCCATTGAACACAGTCGGGTTATAAAGAGTCTGTTTTTAGACTTTTTACATTACACCGTGTTAAGTCATGTGCTGAGTATGATTTTACGTTTGGCTTAGCATTGCTCTGAGCAACAGACAATGCAAGTCTCAATGATACAATGATAATCAGGAGAAGATGATAATGATAATTCAGTTGTTCTAGGGGACTGGCTTAGGGTCACCTTCGGTATTTAAACACAGCAGCTATAAAAAGTGCAGATGATGCAATGTTTGGATTTCCACAGATCACATTATTGGAAAATACCACCCAAAGCAGATTGAAGTCCAGAAATAGAATATGCTTAAGTGCTTTATTCCACATAGAAAGCAACAACATTTTAAACATTAAAAAAAATTAATGACTTTGTCTTTTTTTCAATTAAAAAAAAATTCTTAATTAATATTAGCTTTGGATTTTGTTGGGAGGCGAGAGCTCAGTGGTTACGATGCTGGACTTGTAATCAGAAGGTCACAAGTTCAAATCTCAGCACCACCAAGCTGCCACTGCTGGGCCCTTGAGCATGGCCCTCAACCCTCAACATAATAAGAGCATCTACCAAATGCTGTAAATGTTTTTGTGAATGGTTTGAAATTTGGCTGATTGGAAATTCAGCTAGAAAAAATTTTTTTAAAAGAATTTTTTAAAAGAAAGAAAGAAAGATAATACCTTCTAAGTATTCAGGTTTATAAATACGTTTGGTTGGAACTTTCCCAAATACATTTATATCTATTAAGAGTCTTAAAACATGGTGCACATTTTGGTCTCCATTTTGATCCCTCTATCTCTGACAACTGGCAAGCGTTGTGTCAAGTGGAGGTGGTGATGGCCACCAGGTTCACAGTGGGCACTCTGCTCTTTGCCATCGGTCAGCCAGAGCCTGTATGCTGGTGCTTGGCATGGTGATTTTGGGTGTGACATGTGTTCCCATCCAAAAGAGCGCCTAAGCAATGGCAAGGCCAGACAAAGATGTGCCCATTCGCACCACTGAAGACCCAAGATCCCGCTGAGCCAGCAGGCAATCTCTGGCATCAGTGCAGGATCCAATCACCAATTCTGTTTTGACATGTCATTCAGGAAGATAAGAATGAATTCTAAAAGAAAATGGAAACGAACCCAATGGAAAAATACAGACGGAATAAAATAAAGTATCCAGTGCAGCATCATGTCCTTGTTTGTACTTTTACATTTAAATCAGGTCGGAATAATACATTTTGCTGTACACTACGACGTCAGATTCTGTTTTACACCAGACCCATGGATTACTAAGTGCTTCTTTTCCTTTCATTGAAAGCGCTTGCTCTGTAATTATCCTGGCAGCTACTGACTCCGTGTCTGCTTCACAGAGCAAAACCCACACAAAACAATTAGGGCAGTGTGCACTGGAAACGAATGCAGCTTGTACAAACAGCAGGTGAGAGTTTGCAAGACACATCTGCAAAGCTTTCACTGGACACAGTAATTGTGTTGCACAAATACAGTACAACACAAACTAACACATTAACAGCCTTTAACATGGCTGCTGGGGGAAAAAAAAACAAACAATCTGCAAAGGGCTTGGGAATAAAAGATAAACTGGCAGTATAAAAGAGTATAAAAGTTGACATGATGCAAAGTGTCAGATATAATTTTGGGCTTTCTGGCTTGGCTGCAGCTCTGCATGATATGGTCTATTTTTTCTGGAGGTGAGCCAGACCTGTCTGTTGAGCTGGATGAGTTTCTGGGATAATCTCCAGACTCCCTGGAGGAAGTAATCTACATTGCAGAATCCTGGAAGTACATGGACTTGGAGGATAGGGATGCAGGTGAACATTCCTTCTCCACAGTGCAAATCTAAAAAAAATCTGTACACGGCCAATACGTTTTGGAGAAGACGACATGGAAAGATGATGTGTTCATGTACGAGGAGTGTGATCAATCTCGAAGCGTAGTAGTCTGCTAAATCAAGTGCATAAAAAGTGAAAGCAGGCCTTATGGTATTCTCTTCATCTGCAGGAAAACCAAAGTAGCACAGACTGAAAAACATGTGTTCATTGATTATATAACAACAACAACAACAACAATAATAATAATAATAAGAAAATAAACATCTGAATTCTACTGGATTAAAAGTGCAGTTACTTCACATGAACATTTGAAGATAATGACGCATACACTGCTGGGGTCAAATGCTTCTCTGCACCCATAAACAAATCAATATTTCACATACAGTATCAGACATAGACTGAAGGCCATGTACAGCTTCTGATCTTCATGATTGAAATGATGAAACACCAAGGAGCTCATTAGCTTTTCTATATAAAAAAGAGAGAAGAGTGAACTCTCCCTAAAGTGAAGTCACATACATTAGGTCAAATGGCAGAGCGTTTATTTCTGCATACTGACCATTTTTCTCTCTGAGACATGGGGGGTGGGGGGTGATGGGTGGGGGGTATCCTTCAGAGTGAAATCATAGGTCTACAGATGTTTTCAAGACATCTTTTTTTTTTTTTCCTGTCAGTAGCAGATTATCCCCTGTAGCAAAATCTCATTAAAGAGCAATTTACTGAGCTGCGCTGATGTTTTGCCATCAACCAAAAATGTAAAGCATTAATTAATAATAATTAAAAAAAAAGTTTGTGAAAAATGTTGAAGTTTTGCTGAAATCCTCGGGAGGAAAGGATAAGCCAGGAAAAATGGAAAAATTGTTTTGGAAAATAGAAAGAAAGAAAGAAAGAAAGAAAGAAAGAAAGAAAGAAAGAAAGAAAGAAAGAAAGAAAGAAAGAAATCGACCAATCAATCAATTAATTAAAAATAAAAATAACGAATGAATGAATGAATGAATAAACTGATTAATTACGAAATTAAGAAATGATCAGTATTTGGTAAATAAATAATTAGATAAACAAACAAAAAAAATCTAAGAAACAAACAAGCAAATAAATAAATAAATAATTTGTCAATCATTCGATTAACCAATTTTGAATAAAACTTCATCCTGATTGATATTAATATTAATAATATTAATAATAATAATAATAATAATATTATTATTATTATTATTATTATTATTATTATAGTAGATGTATGTATTTGTATTTTTTTCTATTATTATTATTATTATTACACACACACACACACACACACACACACACACACACACACACACACACACACACTTTCCTCCACCACTACCTGCAACAGTCCTGAAGCGCATTTTGGTTCACCTGGAAGAAAAGCTTCATCTCTTCCACCCCAGGCACGCGCTCTCCTCTCTCTGCCAGAGCACTGATCTGAACGCCAAGAAACCCGGAAGTGATGTAATGTCTTATTCGAAAATAAAGTTGAACTCAAGGTGCTTGGCACGTGCGGCTGTTTGTATTTTTGACGTGCAGTCATGTGCAATGGGTAAAAACGTGGAGTGACGCGAATGTGAAATTCTGCCTTCTACAGGTACAGGTTAGGCCTCCACACACACACACACACACACACGGAGAGAAGAGAAAGCGTGTGTGAACCCTGCATGTCTGCACGCTTTGGAGAGCTGGCATGTCGGGAATGATCCTGTCTCAAATTTTCCACAGCTTCATTTCAAAACTGTGCACAAGGTTTCCATAAAGATCCGATGTTTATGGCCAAAGTGCGTTGATGTTTACGGCTATAAAACATTCGGGTCACACACACACACACACACACACACACACACACACACACACACGTACCAAAATTTGGAAACAATTTAGAAACATAAAAAAAAAAAACAACAAGAAGGGAAGATTAAAAGCAGCAGTTGTACTGAACTCACATTTTATTTTTGTTTGAGAAAAATGCAGGAGTGATAATTGGAGAAAAGCTCCAGCTGGACGCTGCCTGGAAGCCCACAGCCTGGTGTGGTTGCTCTTTTCCAAACTGTTTTCCAGCCCGATATTCCAACACAAAGGGCGCAAATTTCCTTTGTTTTATTTATTTATTTATTTTATGATTAAAATGTAAAAAAAAAAAAAAAAAAGAAAAGAAATATATATTTTTTGGATGATGCGCTTCAGATATTTTAACAATTATAAGTCAATTTTCGTTAGATGATAATAATAATAATAATAATAATAATAATAATAATAATAATAATAATAATAATAATGAGTCTATAACCTGTGGGTGAAATCAGACTGTTCTCGGGGTTTGGAATAAAAGGTTGATAAGCGCAGGACTCCTGGGAAAGATGGAGCCAACATGATTTATTGTTATGGAGAATCATGGAGAGAGACTGCAGACCGCGATAGGAACATAAAAAAATATATCTATAATACACGCCTAATAGTGTAACACACAGCCGTGATTTATACCCACGTTTATGATCAGCAAAGCGGCGCAATTAAACTTCTACACTTATTAATGTGCGGTAATGTGCAGCGGGGAATAAAATAGAGGAGTGAAGGTTTAGGAAATAAAGAAATGCATATGTGCAAATTCTCTTTTTCTTTTTTCTTTTTTACTGAAAGATTTAATTTACGACGATTATTGCTATTATTATTATTATTATTATTATTATTATTATTATTATTATTATTATTGCCTTCAGCCACAGTATTGATTATAACATTCATTAATTAACTCTATTTTATTAGTTAACATTAATTTATCTAGAAAGTCTTTGAGATTAGAAAAAAAAAAATTCTCACCCTCACATATATAATAATAATAATAATTAATAATAATAATAATAATAAAATAAAAATAATAATATTTATTATTATTATTATTATTTTTATTATTATTATTATTATTATTATTATTTTTATTATTATTATTATTATTATTATTATTATTATTATTACTATTATTATTTTTATTATTTTAATTTGATTCCTCTTAAGATTTTTTCTTCCTTCCTCTTCTTTCTTCTATTTCTATCTGTAAAACTGCTTTGCTTCCTAAAAGCGCTATATAATGTATAATAAATAGAATTAAAATTGCATATATATTCTGTGTTCATAAATGTATTGTTTTACACACACACACACACACACATCTACAACTCAGGCTCACTTCTATTTATTTTTATTGTATATACATATACAGAATAAAGAGAATTCATGCCTGAGGTGTAAATATGTGTGTGTGTGTATAAATAATTAAAACATTAGTACATGTTCAGTGGCTTTTGTGTTTAGATGAATATAATTTATAAACTAAATCTCTGGAGGATCAAATGCCTGAGTTAAAGACGGAGCCCGAGCAGATCTTCAGCAGTAAAGCTCTCAGAGCTCCTTTGGCTTCTCTGCCAAATTCATCAACTAAATAAAACCACTGCGCAGTTTGAAGGCCACAGAAATCTCCATCAGCATGACATTTTATTTATATATTAAAAGACACAAATATACATATATATTATATGTATAAAAAAACTTATTTTAATGGTTCAATTTATTATTAGTACCACCTGCTGATTCTGGCAAACTTCTTCATCTGCTGGTGCGCATGCGTACTCCTGCCCCTGGCGTCGGATGAACAAAAAAAAAGGCATTGGCTTGTTTGTTTCATCCTTAAAACGGAAATCATTTGCAAGAAAATTACAGGCCCCAAGAGGGGGTGGCTTTTGGCATACTAATTCTGTTAGACTTTAGTCTCCCGTGGACCCAAAAAACGAAGGACAGACACCATTAATGAGGGAGACAGAGTTTATTGCTCATTCACTCTCACCTGGACTGAGCAGAGGGAGAGAAAGAGGACAGGGTTAGACCTCAGAATGGAGGGAATGGAATGTAAAACAACTGCTTTTTATTAGATACATGGCGTTTCGCATTTTGGAAGAAAGGAAGAAAAAAAAAAATTTAATACCCCCCAAAAATCCACATTTATTAATTAAAAGCCCTTAAATGTAAGGTTTTTATATAGTGTTAATGTTTCCACCACTGGATTTGAGGAAGTGTAAGTGTCAGATCAATAAACCGGGAGGAAATCCACATTGAAACCCCTGAAGATCTATTGTGAGGGAATCAAGTAGGAAGAATAAAGTGCCTACAGCTCAGAAGCACCAAACAAAACAAAAAGTAAAAAAAGAAATAAAAAATGCATGCTTCAAAAAATATCCTTCTTATTCTTCTTATTCTAGTTAGTTTTTTTTGTTATCATTAATTATTATTATTAATCTAAAAAATAAGCAAATAAATAAAGAAATACAAATAAACTGATTTTTTTTTCAAATAAAAACAATTATTATTATTATTAAAATTATTATTATTATTATTATTATTATTATTATTATTATTATAAATTCTCTACAGCAGCAGTAGTATTAGTAATTGACTATATGTGCTATAAAGAATATTAAATATTCAGC
This sequence comes from Silurus meridionalis, assembly GCF_014805685.1. NCBI lineage: Eukaryota > Metazoa > Chordata > Actinopteri > Siluriformes > Siluridae > Silurus > Silurus meridionalis. The sequence goes on from NC_060887.1 coordinate 35,474,146, forward strand.
AGGAACAATATAAAAGATCCACGCTCTGCAAAAGAGAGAGAGAGAGAGAGAGAGAGAGAGAGAGAGAGAGAGAGACTCTGCACCACCGAGCTCGGTGGGACTGATTTTAAGTGACCACATAGAGGGAAAATCAAAAGAGATTACCAGCAGGGGGCGGCACCATGTCGCTTGTCTGCCCCACCCCTCCTGCACTGGAGTGACTGCTTAAGCCTGACTCTCACTGCTCTACCTACTACACCGAGAACACCTGCCATATTTACCTTTCCAAGTTAATTGGCATTTCGGTGCTCCAGAATCTAGGCTAACCCTGCCTGGGCTTTTCATTAGCCCATTACTCTGCGCCCTTACAGGCCTGGGTTGCCTAATTAGGACTGGGTTCTGCATATTTAGGAGATTTTTTTTGTCTCCTGTGTTTGTTCCCCTACATAAAGTCTTAAACCGAAACCAGGAACATATTAAAAACAAAAGTATATGTACAAAATATTTGTTTTGGATGTTTGTGCCTCAGTCAAGCACAAAGAAAAATCTATCTATCTATCTATCTATCTATCTATCTATCTATCTATCTATCTATCTATCTATCTATCTATCTGTCTGTCTGTCTGTCTGTCTGTCTGTCTGTCTGTCTGTCTGTCTGTCTGTCTGTCTGTCTGTTATACTCTTCTTCTTTTCTTTTCATAATTGTTTGTTTATTTTTTCGTTTGTTTGATTTTATTTTAATTACATTATATATTTTGTCCCCTTTATTCAATGAAAGAATGAGTTGGGAAATTATTGATTTTATCATTCTACAGTGATTTGCCTCTAACCAAGATGTTTAGGTTCTTTTTGTTTGTTTGTTTGTTTGTTTGTTTGTTTGTTTGTTTGTTTGTTTTTTACTGTGAAAACCGAAACTATGAATACAGAATAATTACCAAAAAGGACTTTGCTTTATTGAAAGAAGGGACATTTATGGTGTCAATGATCAATAATTAATGATTGGAGGTTAGCCATCTACTGATCTGTTGATGATACAGTGTAAAATGATGATGATGAAGATGATGATGATGATGGTCAAATAGTTCGAATGATTGTATGAACTGAGAAATCAAATGATGACAAAGGAAAGCATTTAGTTCTGGATTTATTCAAAAAGAAAAGCAGAACACCTTATTATATATTAGACCTGAGTATGAGATAATAATTATTGTATAGATAATAAATACTATAATGTGGCACATGTATGTATTATATAATGTATTTATGTTTATATGATAATAGTTTAAACTATGAAACTATACATTCTAGTCATTAAACATCATATCAAAGCTATCAAAATACTGACACCATTAAATAATTTATTAAGACATGAGATAATGCAGTGAAAAATAAAATATTGATATAATATAATATATTAATGCCTGTAGACAGTGTATTGGGTTTATAATATAGTATACAGAATTTAGGCCTTCGAATAATACATTCAGACTATGAGATTAAACACTGTGCATATGTTCAGAACGTGAAATTTAATTTAGACTATAATATTATATACAGTATTTAAGCTGTTAAATCATATTTAAAGGTTATGAGATAAAGTATTGAGATGGGTTTCGATAAAAAGAGTTAAAATGTAAAAACTATAAGAAAAGATGCGTTTTTAAAGCCGAGTATATAGATGTGTATGGAATATGTGATGATATAAAGAGGCCATGAGATATGAGATAATATTTTAAGACATATTATGATATAAATAATTAAGTCCAGGAGATAATACATTGAAACTGTAAGAAAAGATACAGTATTTAAACCATGTATATAAAATGTGAGATAATACATGGAGATAATATTTCAACACTATAAAAAATATAGTTTTACTATGAGATACTATATTGAGATTAGGTATTGAATCTGTTACATGTATTAAGTAAGGTATCAAGACCATAAAAAAATTATGCATTATTTAAGCCATGAGATAATGTATATAAAACATGAGATAATAGATGGAGGATATGAGATAATATATCAAGAGTATTATATTTATGCCATTAAATATGAGATAATATTTCAAGACATATTATAATATGAATAATTAAGTCCAGGAGATAATACATTGAAACTGTAAGAAAAGATACAGTATTTAAACCATGTATATAAAATCTGAGATAATGCATGGAGATTATGAGATAATATTTCAACACTATAAAAAATATAGTTTTACTATGAGATACTATATTGAGATTAGGTATTGAATCTGTGACATGGGGTATCAAGACCATAAAAAAATGATGCAGTATTTAATCCATGAGATAATCTATATAAAATATGAGATAATAGATGGAGGATATGAGATAATATATTAAGAGTATGAGATTTATGCCATGGGATATGAGATAATATTTTAAAACATATTATGATATAAATAATTAAGTCCAGGAGATAATACATTGAAACTGTAAGAAAAGATACAGTATTTAACCATGTATATAAAATGTGAGATAATACATGGAGATTATGAGATAATATATTAAAACTATAAAAAATATAGTTTTACTATGAGATAATATATTGAGATTAGGTATTGAATCTGTCACATGTATCAAGTAAGGTATCAAGACCAAAAAAAAAGCAGTAATTATTCCATGAGATAATGTATTTAAAATATGAGATAATACATGGGGGATATGAGATAATATATTAAGAGTATGAGATTTATGCCATGGGATAAAACTGAGATAATAAATGTGAATGAGATATATGTTTTCTGGCTATGATGTAATATTTAATGACTATGAGATAGTATTTTTTTTACTTTGAGATAATATATTGGTTATGAAATCATGGTTTGAGGTGTTTGATTTTTCTGTCACTAAAATCAAAACCTTAATTTGCCACAAGCATCACGATGTTGTGAATAAGATATTGAGGGACGTAAAAGTTCTTGGCATGGATAGATTCATTCTGGGTCACACTGCAGTAAAGAAAATGTTAAATATGTATGAAAAGTAGTTTTTTTGTGAATTTTTTTGCATTTTTCAGTGAGGAAATTTCGCGCCACACTAGCGTGACTGACGTCACAGAACCCGGGTGTGAAACGAAGTGTATGTAAACAAACCCTGAAGATGTTTTGTTAGATCTGACACCATTCACATGAGCGACAGAGGGAAGAGCAGTACAACGTGACCCTTCACGTCAAGCTCTTTGTTCGGCATGCTAGCTGTCATATTTTGAATTTCCCTCCTACGAATTCCCACATCGCAAAATGTGCCGCTTATCAACACGTTTACAGACGGCGTGGTGAGTCACACGTCTATTTCAGTTCGATAGTCCGCTGATTAGCTGGATGCAGGAGATACGGCTTGAACACGTGTCATCGCCCTGCTCACACTGCTATGGTGTAACCAAGGTTGGGCTTAATTACAAACAATGTTGTAATAGCAAGCTGTCAAAAAAAAAGAAAAAAAGAAAGCCTTTTATTTCATCACCTTTTGATGGATAGACAGCTGAACTTTCTCCTCTTTCTCCTTTCTGTCGTTCACGCCACTTGCACGTCTCCAGAAGTCTCCGCGTGCCGACTGTGCGAACATCTCGCGGGGAAGCCGTAGCTCGAGAGCTCGCCATATGTGGCCTAGCAGTTAGCTTTTATGTCACAATATTTTCAGGATCACGGATTTAAACAGATTGGAACAAATGAAGGTGATAATGCAAATGTCGTATGGGTTCTTTATGGTGGAGGCGATTAAAAAAAAAAGAACAGTTTACAGAGAATTACACAAAAGCCTTCGACTACAACAAGCTTAATTGCATCCAAAGCCAGTTCAATTTCAGCATCGCTGTTGTAAAGCGAGGACAGTGTGTCAAGAAGATTAAAAAGAGAGTCAAGCGTAGGCTGGAAAAAAAAAAAAAGAAAAGAGAAAAAGAGGGAGGGGTGAGTGAAAATAAAGAGGAAATAAGCTAAAATTTAATAATGTGCCGGACCACCTCTTGTGCTAGTACAAGCATGGCATCTGTGTCAGAGTCTGTTAATTAACATCAGTGTGTTCCTCATCGGCACTTTGCTTCCTGTCCTCCACAAACGGCCCAACCCTGTGACATTGTGCAACTGGGGAAGCTCTCTCAGTTTGTGTGTGTGTGTGTGTGTGTGTGTGTGTAGTGGGGGTGTTAGTGTGATAATCTCTCTCATTATAATTTCAGTCTGGAACCCACTGAGGGAGTGGGACAGAGTAAAGATTGTGTGTGTGTGTGTGTGTGTGTGTGTGTGTGTGTGTGTGTGTGTGTGTGTGTGAGTGTGTGTGTGTGTGTGTAGGAAGAGAGGACAAAGCAACTTATCATTATGTATTTCCCTTCACACCCCCCATCCAGTCCCATTGTGACCATGGAATGTGTAGAGGGATTTGGGCCCTGTGTTTGGTGTTTGTCTTGTTAACTGTCTACAGAATGACTTTAGTAGTTGTCTCCGTGTGTGTGTGTGTGTGTGTGTGTGTGTGTGTGTTTGAGTTGTAACAAGCATAACAAGCATAAAGACCTGCTGTAACCATAATGACGAAATAGGAAAGTAAATAGATAATAATTTTGGGCAATTAATGATTTATTTAAGGGCCATATTTATTTATTTGTTTTCCCTGTTTACCTACTTGTTTGTCTGTTTGCTTGCTTGTTTTTTTTTGTTTGTTTTTTACTGATTTTCTTTTTGTCATTTGATCGAATACTAGAATGTTTATTTATTGATGTATTTATATGGATATTTCTGGGTTTAAAAAGTCAATATTTTAATTCAATAGTTAAAAAGAATCAATCAAACAAACAAAAAACAAACAAACAAATAAATAAACAAACACAACAATGTTTATTTTATTATTATTTTTATTATTATTTTTATTATTATGATTATTATTATGATTATGATTATGATTATTATTATTATTATTATTATTATTATTATTATTATTATATAAGATCGCTCTTATATACTGCAAGCACTGCGAATCACACCACACCTGACTCCTGCATCACACACACCGGAGCTCGTACGCTTCACCGAAACCTGCTGTTAAATGAGCACCTATAATAAACACAGCTTATGGATTTTTGTCTTTGTTTTGAGAGGAAATTGAAGGATTCGAGTAAACTTGCCAAAATGTGTTTACAGGTGCTAATTTTCCAGAATCCATTCCATTGTGTCAGATACCTGACTGTGAAAGCTCTGTTAAAACTGTCTGGCAGGGGGTACGGCCAAAAAAAAAAAACCCATCAAAACAAACACAGAGCCAAGAAAATGCGCTACCAAATTAACTAGCTAACTGGAACACAACGCTGAAGCTCCTGGCAGCATGAAGACGGGGAATCCGGTAATGCTTAGAGCAGCGTTAATACTGTGTACGTGAAGTCTAATCCACGTTGCGTCAATTGCAAATTATTCACTGATGTATGGAAACAAAGTTTGTAAACTCAGCTAATTCATCCTCACACAGAGCGTGCTCATTAAGAGTTTCACTTTACACTGCTTAATTATCCACATTATACATTTACTTTCATTTACGCTCAAGATAAAAGCCCAAAGTCTATAGTAAGCCATAACAAATTCCCCCCCCACATTTAGCATTCAACAAATGGAATGATAACATTTGGGATATTTATCATGAAACGCATCCGATGTCCTTGGCACGTAAATCATCGTTGTTGCTAATGATCGATCGTCTCGCACGCTGAGCGGAATTCAATCAGAAGTGAAACATCACTTTCGCAACTAGCACGTAGGTTTTGATAAAGAGAGGCTGTAGAGCTGACTGCAAAACAACATCATTTATATGAGCTATGCATCATGTTGTACTTAGAAAACGCGTTTCATTTATTCGCTATCTGTTATGCATTGTCGCTTTTCGACTTTCATAAAGCTCGCATTTCTCCTTCAGGGAAGACTCGTACACGTATCTACATTTATATCCATAAGAGAAATAGACAAACGCTTATTCTGATTTGTGTCATTCTTTCCAAAACGTTGAGAGCACCACGCTAGCGCTTCTCGCTTTTAGCAAATGGAATTCGAAAACTTTTGACCGAAAAAAATTAAAAATCAACCTTAAAAGTGAATTAATGAACAAGCGGCTTCGTTTTTATTTGACATAAGACATCATCGTCAACATCACACACCGCTCAGCTGGAAAATGTTCTCTTTTAAATGTTTCTTGAGGGAAATCAGGATTTTGAAAGTCAGTAAATTATTTTTAATGGTCACAAAAATAATAGGTCATTTTCCAAACGATGTACCACGCAGCCCCCACGATCATCGGGACGCCGTATTCGCTTCCCTGTCGATCGGGTAATTTGCAGTGCAGCGCACCTGGTGAGATTTGCTGAATGCTTGAAGCACGCTCTGAGCTGCGAAACGATAACAAACAATTTGCACGCAATTTTTTTGTTTTCCTCCCCCCGGCGATCGCAGAATTACCGGCTTTCGTTTAAAGGAACATGGCGTATGAACTAGATCCAAAATGGCCGACTCACTTACAGCTAAAATTGGGATCGCCATATCAGCTTTGAGGATTCTGGTAATGTTTTTTTTTTTTTTTTCTTCCAATACTGGCATCGCATGATAAAAGGTGGAAGTCTGTGTCCAGCAGATTTTGGATTGGAAATAAATGGTAAAGGGAAAAAAAAAGAAAGAAAGCGAATCAACAGAGCACAGCGAGCGTCTCATACAAGTCGGATTATGGTCATGTCCCCTCCTGTTTTCCATGCCTACTGATTTTCAAACGGAAACCAGGAGCGCTTGTGTGAGTCAGGCTGAGGAAAGGCTTATCCAGCTGGCAGAGATGGTTCTCTCAGATATGTTTTGTTGGCTATGCTCGGTGGTGGTGATGATGGTGGAGGAGGCAGAAAGAGAAAGTCACCTGCCCAGTAGGGGTGGCCTGCTGGAATTAAATAAATAAATAAAATAAAAGAGAAGCCAGAGCGGATTGTGCATCGGAGGCGCCGTACCCTAGCACTAATTTTAGGGTAGGGGTCTGCACAGAGTGTGCAAGCGTGCTGTTGCCATGGCAGCAACCAGCCTAGTGCAGTTCTGTGCCATACTTGCCCCCCCTCTTACCCCCCCTGATCATTAGTCAAGGCTGCCGCCATTTCATATCATATCTAGCTGATTCTTTCTGCAATGAGACATCTTAGAAAATTAATACAACTTTTCTGGAAGCTTGGAATTCAATTCTTTTAACTTTTCAGAGCCCGAGGGTGTGAAATACATACATTTTTATTTGTCATAAAACACTGCTGAATTCTCAAACTTGATTGGTCAGAAGGTGTCAATTAACTGACAGGAAAAGCAGCTGACAAAAGTGGAAGATATGAATAAATGAACAGATTCATGCATTTATTCCAATGCAACTAAAATAAATAAACAAACTAAACCAGTTTCAATTAATTCATAATATATATAAATATATATACACAATATATTTAAAATTTCTAAATAATGATTTAAGATTAACAACTAAGTAATAACATAAGGAAGGACGTTCCTGCATTCCTGCCTTTAATAATCATACTATTTACTACAGAATTGTGGCCCAACTATCACACAGAGCCTTGTATTATTTAGAAAAACACTGTATAGATTTCTGTCATCCGGAGAGTTACACTGCTTTATGCAATTAATGATGCATTTATGGACAGATGGGTGTGGTCTATTTCCAGCATGACTCCGCCCCTATCTCAGGCTAACTAAATGCTTGAATGTGTTGGAGTGGTGTGTTTGGAGAGACGTGCTGGAGTGGTATGTTTGGAGAGACATGTTGGAGTGGTGTGTTTGGAGAGATGTGCTGGAGTGGTGTGTTTGGAGAGATGTGCTGGAGTGGTGTGTTTGGAGAGATGTGTTGGAGTGGTGTGTTTGGAGAGATGTGCTGGAGTGGTGTGTTTGGAGAGATGTGTTGGAGTGGTGTGTTTGGAGAGATGTGTTGGAGTGGTGTGTTTGGAGAGATGTGCTGGAGTGGTGTGTTTGGAGAGATGTGTTGGAGTGGTGTGTTTGGAGATGTGTTGGAGTGGTGTGTTTGGAGATGTGTTGGAGTGGTGTGTTTGGAGAGATGTGTTGGAGTGGTGTGTTTGGAAAGATGTGTTGGAGTGGTGTGTTTGGAGATGTGTTGGAGTGGTGTGTTTGGAGAGATGTGCTGGAGTGGTGTGTTTGGAGAGATGTGTTAGAGTGGTGTGTTTGGAGAGATGTGTTGGAGTGGTATGTTTGGAAAGATGTGTTGGGGTGGTGTGTTTGGAGATGTGCTGGAGTGGTGTGTTTGGAGGGATGTGTTGGAGTGGTGTGTTTAGAGATGTGTTGGAGTGGTGTGTTTGGAAAGATGTGCTGGAGTGGTGTGTTTGGAGATGTGTTGGAGTGGTGTGTTTGGAGGGATGTGTTGGAGTGGTGTGTTTGAGAGATGTGTTGGAGTGGTGTGTTTGAGAGATGTGCTGGAGTGGTGTGTTTGGAGAGATGTGTTGGAGTGGTGTGTTTGGAGAAACGTGTTGGAGTGGTGTGTTTGGAGAGACGTGTTGGAGTGGAATATGGGAATTAATTGTTGGACTGATGTTTTGTGGTGGTGCAGACTGTAGTTTAGCACATTAATCCGACGCAACATCACAACATCATGTGACAGTTAGAAAAGATGTATAAAATCAATGGTGAGGTTCAAATATATAATTTAAATATTATATTATTATATTATTATACTATATAAATTAATTTTACCACAAATATACAAATTCATAGCATGATTTCTATTCCAGACTGACTCAATTATATCCTTTGTCAATAAATATATATATATATATATATGTATATATATATTTGCTAAAGATATATTTGCTATTAACTGTAAGGAGGCACAATTTCTATTATTTTAGCATTTTTAATAAACAATTAATATCATTGACAGTAAGTTTCAATTCTGGTTTTGAAACCTTTTGGATTTACACTGGATATATGATATATATGCCATGTGTACACGACACGAAATAAGAGCTGACAGACATATCAGTAATAAAGTCTTCTGAACAAGAATTTATTACCTCACACAATATTTCTAAATGGATATATTCACAGCATGAGTGCACCTAATTATTGGTGCACACTGACATAAGCATTTATAAAAAAGCATTTTTTATAATGCATTTAAACAGTTATTTATATGCTATTTCTAGTTTTTCAGTAAAGGCCATAAAAGTATATAAACATCTTATACACATTTAAGGCAATGTGTACATTCATTTAATTACTATGGTTTATTGCAAATGTGTAAAAGCAACTTATATACTGTTAACAGTTAATTCTTTATAAGTAGGAGTTTTGTAAATACCATATAAAAAGATCTGTTTGTTGTAAAGCTTTTTTAAGGCTTTATAGAAATTTGTAAATGACTGTAATAATGACACTGCATTACATATTTCTTCTAGATAGATAGAAAGATAGATAGATGGATGGATGGATGGATGGATGGATGGATGGATGGATGGATGGATGGGCGGTCGGACGGACGGACGGACGGACAGACAGACAGACAGACAGACAGACAGACAGACAGACAGACAGACTATACTGCCAAAAGTTTGAGCGTCATTCCTCTAGATTTTGGAGTGTTGATTGTGGAGGTTCGTGCTTCTTCAGACACAAGGGTGTTAGTAAAGTCAGGTACTGATGTAGGTGAGGTGAAGAAGCCTGAGCTGCAGTGTGCATTCGCATTCATCCCAAAGATGTTCTAAAGTGTTAAGGACCCTTGGAGGAGAGCTTTATAATAGGCCACTCAAGATCTTCTACTCCAACCCATGTAAGTCATATCTTCATGGAGTTTGCTTTGTGTTTAGGGGCGTTGGAATGCTGGAACAGGTTTGGATCTCCTAGTTCAAGTGAAGGAAAAATGTAATGCTACCACATCCTAATACGTCCTATACAAATGTGTGCCTCCAGAACTTGTTAACAATTTTGGGAAGAACCACATTACAACCACTAGACAGACTTTTTGTGTGTATATCATAAACGCATATTATGAAAGTATCATGGATCATCTTATGCATTGTAGACAATATTTATGGGCTTTATAAACAGAATTATAATAATTTCCATTTTATATTTAGCTATAAGTAAATATTCTTGCAGATGTTATAACTTTACTATTTTCAATTATCAGACTTAAAGGTTTGTTAAGGAAAATAAAAAAAAAACTACAAAGATATAATAATAATAACAACAACCACAACACGTTCACAATCACTGCCAATTAGTGCATTGTGTAGAGCAGAGAGAAGCCAACGGTACTGTGCGCCTCCAGTCGAGTACACTCTTAGATGTGTCAGCAGTCGAACACGATCAGCAGTGGACCTGATGTTCAGATCAACGCCTGACTACTGTCTGTCCTCCCCGTCACTCTGCCTTTTGTATTTATAGACTCGCTATTCTCTCAGCACAATGGCCTCCATATCAAACATTTTAAATGATGCTTGAAATACCAGTCACTTGACTTTGATGTCACAGGCAATTAAATCCAACCTTCCCCTTTCCCGGTTAATAACAGCAATCTTTCCCAGTCTAGTGCCTAATTAATATGTGCTATTTGTCACTTTGCGGTGACACATGTATTTCAGAGGGAAAGTCGCGGAGAGGACAATAGCGTTCGACGGGTCGAGCTCTGTCATTAGAAAGCCAGCCGTCACTCGAGCTTCCTATTTCCCTGATCCGAGCTGTCTTTCTGTCTTCCTGTTGGATTACACTGGAATCTCACTTGCAGGGAATGCCTTTCCCACTAGGGTCATACATGCATGTTTCTTATGCACGTTATTTTTAATTTAGATATACATATATATACATATTTGTCATACTTGTCATTTGTCCCAAAAACCATTGGCATGTCTCATTTCCCATTACAATACATAAAACGTATTATTGTTTTCATTAAAAAAATCACCTTTGAGCACTTTCTATTCAGGGACGCTCAATTGCCTAAACAATATGATGCCTCATTTTAAAATCAAATTGTGGGACGTGGTTTGTTTGCATATTTCGATAAAATGAGCCACACCGTCGTCATCTCCCGTTTGACAATAACAGGAATCGACGCTCCACTGGCCTGGAGAAGACACTGGTAATCGCCAAGTCATTATTGTATCTGATCTCTGAAATCATAGATCACAAGTAGGTTTTTGTGCCACACTTGAATATTCCTTTATACTGTATTGTACTGCGCGTTATCTTTGGTCACATGGAGAACTTCAAGGCACAGGATTGATGTAAATAATAATAGAAAAAAAACGATTAGCATAATCCAGCATGGTTGTAGGTCTTTGAAATGTGAAAAGGCAATAATGTGAGTGCCTTGAGTGACGTTCATTGGACTGACTCTGTAATTAGAGCCACGTATGTGTGTCTTGTCAATGGCAATTTCAGCACTCACACAGTAGGTGGTAGGGCAACATTGTGGACAAATTAGCAAAAGCGAGATATGACCAGCAGGCATTTCCACGTCCTTTACATTTGCGGAAAAAAAAACACACTCTTCCGGATGAGTTGTGGAATTTCAATGATGAGATGGTTCCTGAACAACAGTGTCTGCACAGAAAACCAATCTTTTTTTCTCTCGATGGTGAAGTATGGCGTTTGGAGTGTGTGATCCACCCAATCTACTATGTAGCACACTACTAGTAGCGTTTTAAGCCACACTGGAAGAGCCAATTAATTAGCATAATTCGGCGCACCGTTGCCATGACTCTGACGCAGGAAGGGGGTGCCACAGTCGTCACGTCTGGGTCACGTGACCCTCATTCCGATTCATCTTCACCCTTCGATTAATTACACTTATGACAAGCTGAAGCCTGTGGCCACCCGTAGGCCTCACTGATACACTCCTGCACGTCCAAAATACCCTCCTGCTTTAACTGAACACCTTCGCCCGTGCAGCCCCCGCGCCTTAGGCGGAATAAAATTAATATTTTGTTTCCCATCTGGAAGACTCAGTAAAATTAATGAGGGAAGGAGGCCTGTAGCGAGAGCAGAACTCAAGGATCAATCTGCGTGCGCACACGTGCAGAAGCGAGGAAGCGGTTATGGGTTTTGTAAGGCACGTAGGTGGCCTCGGCATGCCCCAAACCTCCCCGCGCCTCCTCAAGGCTTTTGCAAATGAGCGATTACTCGGTGTCCTGATTTCAGCTTAGTGAAACACAACGACACATTCGATTTACTTCAGCGTTTCAAACAACACCGACTACTTTCACCATTCGGCTTTGCCGTTCGTAATGTACCACTGATTACAGAAAAGACATTTTAAACACAACCCTGTGCCCATATATAACTTCAAATATTATAAATACTCTACCTGCAGTACATACATAACATTTTTGGAGCATGCTGAGGTCACCTTCTTGCCTTATAGAGCGCTAAACTGTATATCACTGCTCACAAATACATTTCACTTCGAAAGATAACCATTAGGAACCAAGAAAATGCTTCAATTATATCTCATTAATATCTCAATAATATCATAGTGCTTTAATGTGAGTCATTTATTTTAGGAAACGGGAAAATGCAAACTATTTACAACAAATCTCAACAAACAAATTTCCACAAATCACATGATCAACAGGAAGTTGCATCATTCTTTTTCCTTTTAAATTTCAAATGACTAAGATCTTGACTAATGATGTCCTTTGAAAGTACTGGTGGAACTTGTACAAATCGAAATGAAATTATTTGTCTAAAAAAATGTAAATCTATCGATTAATTTAATAGAATGTCCATAAAGCCTGTATGTCATTAGCATAGACACTGCTTTCAACCATGATATATATATATATATATATATATATATATATATATATATATATATATATATATATATATATATATATATATATACTAAAGAAGAAAAAAACTAAACAATAAAGAAAAAATATATACAAAAAAATACATTTTATATATATATATATATATATATATATATATATATATATATATATATATATATATATATATATATATATGAAATCAAAAACTGTTATAAAATAAATAAATAAAAAATTTATTATAAAATGAAATTGTTCCCTGAGATAGCTTTGCATGTTTTTTTTTTTACACAATGCAATGAACTTAATTTGCAAATTAAGGTAAAAATTACAAATCAAACATAAAAAAAATTCAAAAATTCAAAAATGTTTCACATTTCTTACATTTTTTTGTCTTCCAGTGTTGAACTCAGCCTTACATTGCACTAAATTAGTGTTCAGTCATGCAGTGTTCATTTGTAACCCTGTAAGCATTCATTCAACATTATGAGTCAACTAATAAAAGTTAATTCCAGTCTTTAAGACCGAACCGTGACATTAGATCCGACACTGTAGGTGTTGATTCGGCGCTGGGCTAACAGATAGAGCATGTTAATGTTGGTGTCGAGTTGAACATCTGGGCTGTACAGCTTGCAGCAGTGAGCTGAACATGGAGGCAGCACAAAGCATGGCATGATGCCCACTTCAGCAAGCGGAGAGACGCCACGCTCTCGATCTTCTCCCTACAAGAGCAATAAAGCCTCGCTGCGAGCTTTAGTGCCATTTTTTATTTATTTATTTCTGACTTGCATTTGATGCAATGCATAGAAAACATATACACAAAGAAATGATTCATTATATTTGTTTTAACATGAGGTTTTGTTTTACTGTTGATGATTATTGATATTTTCAGCTACAGCAAGTCTGACTATCGATACATTAAACAGGCTGATGAAGCGCTCTCTATATGCTAAACACCTCAGCCAGTCTGGGCTCATAATGTTTTTGACACTTTACACTGACCTCATTTACCCGTCACGTCAGTCATAATAATTAGCCTTAAATGTTGATAAATGATGATAAATTCCCCCGGTGACACATGCTGAATATTAATGAAAAGGTGTTAGGACTTAATTCGGGCTGCAGCACGCAGTCGCATTATGCACAAGGAGTCCAACGTGGTGCAGAGCTTCACTTTCAAGATGAATACATTTTGTAATTTTATTTATTTTTTTTATACATTAATTAATGATTTTGTAAATGATGTGAATAATTATTTCCACAAAAATTTTTTTTTTTTTTTTTTTTAAAGATATATCCTACTTGTATATGTGCTTGAGTTTTTTGCAAAATGTATGTTTCACTAATGTGACCCTAAATGTATATTTTTTTTAATTACTGTGATTTCATATGCAAGTTCCTATATATAAAAAAAACGTGTAATGGCACTCTGAAAGAAGGACATGTTGGAGTGTGTGCAGTGGCTGAGCTGCATTGCTGGAGGATTTACCTGAATCTTTGTTTAGGAGGCACTCTTTCACCATTTGTTGTTTTGTTTTGTGTGAATTTTTGCCTTTTACTGCTTTTTATTTGACCTTTTTGCTATCAGTGAAAGTAAATCAGCTTGAGTAGTTCAATCAACATGCACATAGGTTTCATGTTGAGTTTTATAAACCTGGCAAGGAATTTGTTGTATGGTTGCACACTTTGCGATTTTGATCAAGATTTGGTTGCCTGTGGCAAATTTTTTAAATCCTAAAAGATTCCTTTAATCCTCGACTGGTTTGACATGTTCACTAACAGCCGATTAAAAACTGTTGCAATAATTGTTTTTATCCAATGAAATTCCAGCAGTCACACAATTTCTTCACTTCCAAACCAGGAACTGAACCTGATGATGCAATTAGTGCAACAAACCCAAACCACCTCAGTGAAAATGCTGACATTATTCAAGCAGGTAAAACAGCAAGAAAAGAAACGTATTGAGTTCTGGAGGGAAAAGGAGTGTTTGAATGATGTTTTTATTATTAATGCATGTCATGAACAAAACGAACTCTCGGATTGTTTACAGTTTTTGTTCGCCGCTGGCTACGGTTAGCAAAAGAACGACGTAACGTCTTCTTTTTCTTGCGTGCGTCTGTTTTTGCCCGTCGTAAAGTCTCACATTATGACAACCGATCCTACAGTGTGACACGTGGATCATGTTCATGCAGTCTGACAAGCAACAATCACAAAGGACTATTAAAAATCACACAGTGTGCACCCGGCATCACACAGCTTTACTAAGTGACCGAATAAAAAAGGGCCCGATGTTTGAACCTTTACGCAGAAACGAGTGTATGTCTGTGTCTATGTGTTAAACAAATCAGGGCATTTTTACAAAGCAGTCTCATATTCATCCCGACAGAAACGAGTCCAAAAACATCCTAAATTCACTGAAGACTTGTGTAATGATGGGAAATGAAATATCACTTCTAACATCGTGTTCATTTTCTTTTTCTGGTCTCTTGGCAAGAATTTTTTATTGTTAAATATGACATGAAGAAGTGCTGGAGATGAAAAAAATATGGAGGAGAAGAGCGAGCAGCTGGATGATTGTGGCAGTTCTCCCGCAGAGCTGTCCCAGTCTAATCATACAATAACACACACATACGCGCACACACACACACACACACACACACACACACACACACACACACACACACACACACACACACACACACACACACTGGAAGATGTCCCTTTGCATGAAATCCTCTGTCTCTCACCTCTCTCCCTCCCACACACACACACACACACACACACACACACACACACAATGCTTTGAAGTATCACTTCAATTAGAGGATTTAACCTCTCTGGTCAGGCTGTGATTATTTACAAAAAGCTGGTGTAATTTTGTTCAAAAGTCTGACTTTCAGCACAATCACAAAGACACATGGAGTGGATTTCACATCACTCCCGATCTGCTATTGACCTGCAGCTGATAGGGTCACTGAACCACTGAAAAGATGCACATCATCCACCTGCTAGCATCTACACACACCCCTAATCTGTGTGATTATGCTATTTACTGTTTATAATTGAATGTGGTATTTGGGATCAAACTACACAATGATCAAAGACGTAGACTTTAACAAGCATTAGAAGGAAATTCTTGTTTTAGAAAATAATTCTTTTTTAGAAAAAAAAAACAGTAAGATAAGATTTCTTTCAAAGGCAGATAAAAAAAAATATCAAACTGCAATAAAAGGTATCTTAGCTTAAATAAAAAAAAAAAAAATATATGATTATTATACAACACACACCAAATAATACAAATTAAAAATACATTACAACACCTGAGATCGGTATGTGGTTTCTAACCATCCAATTCCACATTTACTCCCCATTTGCTGGTATAACAACTTTCACTCTTCTGGGAAGATTTTGGAATATTCCTAGTGGAGATTTGTGTTCAAATGATGTAGGTGAGGTGAGGAGGCCTGGAGTGCAGTCAGTGTTCACATTTATCCCTAAGGTGATCAATAGGGTTGAGGTCAGAGCTCTATAACAGGAGATATTCCACTTCAACACATATATTTATAGAGTTGGTTTCATGCACAGGGACATTGTGATGCTGGAACAGTTTTAGGTCTCCATTAAGGATCAAGAGAAGAGAACATTTTTTGCAAAAATGGAATCCTTTAATACTTAAAATGTAATGTTAAGACATCCAATATAATTGTGTATGTATATATACTGTATATTACAATAGCTAAAATTATATATAAACTTGATAACTGCTGTGAACATAACTGCACCCACTGAACTCGTCAGATGTCTAGAGTGCTCCGATCTAGAACTCAGCATCAACTCGGTTCTTGATCATTAGATCCGGGCTGGGCTCGCTCCAGCACCACATACTCATCATCACCTCTAACTGTTTCCTGTTTGTGAGCTCATTAATAAACACAGTCACTACCCAGTAATCTCCAGGCAAATATTATAGTTTTATAGAACCGTTTTTTTTTATTTAACCTTATGTAGCTATTGGTGCCGTCCCAACATGCACTAAGTAACTGGAAACTAAATACTGTGAGATTTGTGTCTATTGTAGCTCATAGGGAAATTTTTCAATCCAAAACAACTAAATTTCCCATTTGATCACAAATGGCTTGTAAAATTATTGAATTATTATTATTTTTTTTGTGCAGATTTTACACCCAGAATATAATCATTTTATTCTATTCTATTTTTTTTTTGCATCAGGTGCAGAAACTGGCTTCAAGAGCAGACGCATGAGTGCTGCAGCATTGCTTTAGAGTTTGCAGAAGTGGAAGGTCCACTTATCAGTGTTCAGACCAGACGCCACACACTGCAACAAGTCGGTTTGCATGGCCGTCATCCCAAAAGGAAGCCTCTATTGAAGTTTGCTCACAAGAAAGCCTGCAAACAGTTTACTGAAGACGACCTGCCCTAGAGCATAACTTACTGGAACCATGTCCTGTGGTCTGATGAGACAGCGATGAACTTGATTGGCTCAGATGGTGTCCAGCATGTGTGGCGACGTCCTGGTGATGAGCACCAAGAAAATTGTTTCTTGCCTACAGTCACGCATGGTGGTGGCAGCATCATGGTCTGGGGCTGATGGCATTGGGGAGCTCATTGAGGGAAACATGGATTCCAACATGTAGTGTGATATTCTGAAGCAGAACATGATGCCCAAAGTGGAGAAGCCCCATGTGTCTAACATCTAGCAGCCTCATGATGTCATTATGGAGGAGTGAAAGAGGATCCCAGCAACAACCTGTGCAGCTCTGGTGAATTTCATGCCCAGGAGGATGAAGGCAGTGCTGGATAACAATAGTGCTTACACATAATATTCAAACTTTGGACATACTTTTTAAATTGTTCACTTAGGGTGTACTCACATTTGTTGGCAGCTATTTAGACAATAATGGCTGTATATTGAGTTATTTTCAGAGGACAGTAAATTTGTACTGCTATAGAAGCTGCACATTGAATACTTGACTACTTTCTATGGTATTGTCCCTTGAGGAACAGGAACTCATGCAGATGGCTTGATAAATGTATTAAGGCCTGACAACTGCACCGGTTAGCATCAATACCTGATTACTTTAAATGCTTACATTTTTGAGTAAGATGCTACACACTTGACACAGCAGATTTCCCATCTTCATACATACATGCACGCTAGTATCATGTTCATGTTGAGGTTTAATGGAAAGTGTTGAATTTCAAGATGTGAGCAGCTCTTTTGGGAAATCATCCGCAAGACCTCTGTAATCTAGAACACACTGATTGGCGTTTACTTACCCTTTCCACAGCATTCTTACCTTCACGCACAGCAGGGGAGCACCTATTCACTGCTTTTATTTTCCATATGAAAAAAAAAATAGAACGATATGAGAGTCATGATGGCCTTCTCTTAAACAATACACCGAGAGAAAATGATAGAAACGAACGACTGGCTCATTCAGATTGCATCACGCTCGCTCATCCACATCAATTCTATGCGTGCGGCAAACAAATGAAGGGAGCATTGTTTTGTTAAAGCGAAGACGAAAGCTTTTTCCTCTTTCTCTCTTTCTCACTCACTGTATCTCCCGCTCTCTCCTCTCTTTAAGATATATCTTCGGTCATAAAAGTTGCAGGCGGCAGCTCAGGTGGAAAAAATGTTTTTTTTTTTTTTTTTTGGTGTAAAAAATGTATTCAATAAATAGCGAGGCCTGCATGGGGCCAGCCCAAGTGTGCATGAAACGGCAGTTTGAAGATTGGAATAATGGAACGAGAGATGAGATGGAGCATGAGTGTACATTAAGCAGTGGAGCTGCACAGCCGTGACAGCCAGCCCCTCAGCTGGGAGTACAACTATTAACTATCTTCGCATTCTTTCAATTTCAAATAACGGCCTGTATCGTCATCAGGGCTCGCTTTCTTTCTTGCTTTTTGTCCCCCCTTTTCTCAGGAACGTTTTTCACTTTGCGCTGTAGCGTCTGTGTGAATACCATGTAGCTGTGAAGTTCTCAGATGGCACCATGCTGCTCAGGGTTATTCAGAGGGTCATGTTTCGTGGGTTCTCTTACTGTCTGCTCAAGCATGCACCGGTTGTTGTCACAGGCAACACAAAAAGACCTACGAGATATTATCTCCCCATCAGTGACAACCAGTTTTTCAATTACACAAGTGGAATTGATCTAGTCTACAGAGATTCCCCCTCAAAAAAAGCTTCCACCTGCCTGAAACATAACATTCTCCAACAAACATAAATGCGTATAAATAAGATTGGATTAATTTTTCCATGAATCACAGATGATTATAAATAGGAAACATTTAATTTGAAATTATATCCCCATATAAGAATCAGTTTGGACTGTATGCAGTCCATAATAGTCACCAAGCTTCACCTCACTCAGCTCAATTATCAGGTATATCTATATCGATAGATCGATCGATAGACACAGACATGTAAACAGACAGACAGACAGACAGACAGACAGACAGACAGACAGACAGACAGACAGACAGACAGATAGATAGATAGATAGATAGATAGATAGATAGATAGACACAGACATGTATACAGACAGACAGACAGACAGACAGACAGACAGACAGACAGACAGACAGATAGATAGATAGATAGATAGATAGATAGATAGATAGATAGACACAGACATGTAAACAGACAGACTGACAGACAGACAGACAGACAGACAGTTAGATAGATAGATAGATAGATAGATAGATAGATAGATAGATAGATAGATAGATAGATAGATAGACACAGACATGTAGACAGACAGACAGACAGACAGACAGACAGACAGACAGACAGATAGATAGATAGATAGATAGATAGATAGATAGATAGATAGATAGATAGATAGATGACGCACTTCCTCTTGATTTTTCTTAAATTAAAGACACTGTGCAGGATGGTTTCACATAAACAGCATAAAGATCCATGAAGTTACTCAGCAACTCAAGAACTTATAAGATGGATTTGGTCTGTAATTAATATCAACAGTCAGGACCACAGTTTGCATGAACAGTTGTGAATTTAAGCGCTCATCACTGAACAGTACTCCTCAACAATGATCAAACTGTAATGAATAGACGTTTGGTGCCACCCAGATGAGGATGGATTACCTTTTGAATCTAGTTCCTCCTATCGTTTCCTCCTCATGCCATCTCAAGGAGTTTGCATTACCTGAATAAGGATAGCATGCTACAAAACCACATGATACAGAAGATTGAATCTCCAAAAACTGACCTTCAATTTTCTTCAAGTACATTCAACTAAACCTCAGCTTTCTCATTACTTTTTTTTTCCAGCGAATTTTATCTTGTATGTGGAAGTCAGACACACTACAGGTGAGGAAGGTTTAATAATCAAGTGTGAACATTCCTTGAACCTTCATGCTTGACTCAAGACTGTCACAAATCACAATTGATATGTTTTGTTATTTTTTAGTTCCTGGTTTGATCTCTGCTTCAGTTTTGTGATCTGGGTATTATCTGATTGCATCCACTTGTTTTGTTATGCATCATCTGCATAGATTTTGAAATATTATTATTAATTTTGAAATTCTCTGCATCCAGACTGGCATGTTTAAAACATTTTCTAAGGTATTGCTCATCCACATGGAAGCATCTAAATTTGTTCATATCTCTATACTGTGTATGTGTAGAAACAGAAAAGACTTTAGCCTGCAGCATTTCCATCACACATTTATATATATTCTGTTTCTTTGAATAATTGCAGTGATGCAGTTGCTATCCATGTTTTGTCAACTAAATAAAAGTCAAAGCATGGATAGCATGTCAATAATTCCTGTACAACCTCATCCATCCATCTTTTTTGTTTTGAGTTAAATGGGTCACATGACTAAACATATGTCCTTCCATATTTCTATTTCCTCAGCTTACACATTAAAGCCAAATCAGTGTTTTCAAATATATTCTGATAGTGATAGTTCTCTTGCTTGAATTTTGCTATTGAATTTTTTAAAGCTTTTTTGCTGAGGAGATTTTTTTTTGTGTGCGCTAGGTCACGTTACAGTATGGGAGATAATCCGTTAGTGGGAGTACGTCGGCTGTACACTAGGATTTAGAGTGCATTGTGAGTACAAACGTGAATGAATATAGGGAATTAAAAAAAAATTGCCGACCCCTGATATACTGTATAGGAGATAAGGAGCTATAGCTACACTTCTGTGCTCTGACTCTCCTTCTTACCGATTAAGCACAGGTGTCCTCAATTTTACACACACACACACACACACACACACACACACACACACACACACACACACACACAATATAAATTTTACCTTCATTCAGGAAATCAATGTGAAATAATAGTGATTCTGTCCCCGGATTTAGATCTCGTTTTCTCTAATTAATGTGATTGTGAACTGATGTGACTTTACCTGTTTATGGTCACGTTGGATTACTAGTTTGGTGTTTATTAAATATCTGGCTTATCCTGCATCTGTTGAGCATTCTTTACATGAAATTATTACAGGAAAACCGCAATGTGGCTCTCATGTACAAAATGTTTGCCTCTTCAGGAGAAAAAAAATACATCAAAATGAAATGTGGAAGTGCATAAGTGCAGTCAGTATTGTCAAAAATAAAGGTTTCCTAAAATCTCTGTAAGTCTTAATATCTTAAAAAGCAGTGTTGGTCCAAATCCCTTTTGTGCTTGCTGGTGGAGGAGAAGAGTATCTTCACAGCTGAAAGAACTTTCATCTGAGTGCTAAAGCTATGGAATAACTTCATTTTCTCCTCCATATCAGGAAAAGAAAAACCCCCACTAAAGATGGGAGTTAAAAATAACGACACTATAGTTACTTTTTTGACAAATGTGATTCTTTCTGCTACAGAAAAAAAATCAATCTGACTGCATCTGCTCTGCTTCAATAATTCAAGCCTCCGCGTGTCATTTGCGTGTTTTATAAGTAAATTGTGTATTCTTTTGGAACATGCGACGACGTTTTTGTTTCACAGCTGCTCGTGGAAGTTCACTTTATCTTTCATAAACAAGCTGAATGCAGATGCTTCTCGTAATGTGCTTTTCCTCAGCCTATTAACCCTTTGTGAAGCTCTCTTCCAGTTACGCTTTTGTTGGTTTCAGCACATTTCTTCTTCCTCACCAGAAGAAGAATCAGTGGGGAAAGAAAAAAAAAAAACAGCAACACCACACACATGCTATTCAACATTACCCTCATTTTCTCATCTGCACCGCTCACCGAATCGCAATGGCTTCATCCTTTGCCACTATCAGCGATATCTCAGGAGCGGGCTTTAGCTATACGAGCTGCTCTAGGCTAATGCTCTCAATTAGGCCTATTCTCTGGCTATGTTAATACCTTATCATTTGGGAAAAAAAAAATGACCAAAGTTGGCATTACGAAAGACAGACGGCTTGCTCTCCGTCTCCACATTACACGGCTCCATCATTTATGGCATTCGCATTGGCCCTATGACTGATTATGATTACCTTTTCTTGCAAATATCTAGCTCATTACGGCTGGCGCGCTGGCACTGGGAGCATGGAGCCCATCTCTCTGGGAGAGGTGGAGAGGTGGAGAAAAAAGAGAGAGAGAGGGAGAGAGAGAAAGGAGTGGAGAGGAGAGGTGGGTTTGTGCACTTGGCTATTAAACACAATGAACGGCCTCCTTTGTTATTAACATCTGTTCATCAGGGAGTGTGCTCGGATAATCACCCCTCACACCTTCTGTTTCTGCACTCCGACTCACGCAATCAAGGCCATCATTTGGCAGCTGGCAGAGGCCACTAATGCCTCACTTTTTCTCCCTCTACAGTAACCCCCCCACCACCCCTCTCATCATCCCTCTTTCCCTCTCTCTCTCAGCTTGGGCTGTCATCTCTCTCAGTTCGCTCAGTCTCAGTTCACACCCAGAAGTCAGGTGCAGGTGAGAGCCTGGAACACACCAGAGATTCTCATGCACAATGCTTCTGACATTCCCCATTTTTTTTCTTTTGAATTTTTGGAGCAGTGTAATGTAAAAATGTTTAACTTTTTATTTTGACTCCTGAACCTAAATACACAAATTTCACACATGCAAACCAACCAATAAATACAATTTATTTATCGAAAAGTTGTAATCTGTGATTTCTTACCTCAGACAAGGAGGAAAACACCTCCTCTATATGGAATTCTGACAAGGGAACTTGGGAGAAGACCAGTAGGAATCCTATTCAAACACTGTAAAGCATTCCATACTGTAACATACTGTAACTGTAACCTCTGCTGAGGCCATGACTTTCATATCTATAACTATAACTATTACACTTTATCACTCGATGCATATTTTTCTCTCCATTGTAATTCATCTTAGTAGTAAATAAATACATACTATTACTATTGTACCTCATCTTAAATGTAAAGCTACACTTATTACAATAAACAAATCAGACAGTAGATAAATAAATATCTGCATACATACATTCAAACATACAAACCTACATAGTAATGTTTTTTTTTATTAAGAAGATGATGGAAGTAGATAGATAGATAGATAGATAGATAGATAGATAGATAGATAGATAGATAGATAGATAGATAGATAGATAGATACATACATACATACATACATACATACATACATAAATATGTGTGTATATATATGAGAGAGAGAGAGAGAGAGAGAGAGAGAGAGAGAGAGAGATAGATAGAACAATCTGGCTTTGTGTAGGTAACAAGCTATGAGATCAAACATTTTTTAGATAGATAGATAGATAGATAGATAGATAGATAGATAGATAGATAGATAGATAGATAGATAGATAGATAGATAGATAGATAGATAGATAGATAGGAATTAAAAACATACACACATACACACACAATTTGGCTCTGTGAAATTCTTCCCCAGGAACCTTCAGTGCTCCTGCATCCAGGAGGCAGATGTTGTATGTAACTAAATAAACACATAAAATGGATGCAAACACGACAGACACAGGTTCTGATGAGCTGCCAGATGACATTCGGATCATTAGATTGGCTAAGTGTGTATTTTACATGTGTTTCTTTCCCCCTCTCGGGCGGAAACGGTCTCAGGAGGTACCAATCAAGCCGTTGTGACTGAGTAATCATGGCTTCGTGTTACAGAGATGTGTGAGTTCCAGGCCCTCATACTGGATCAATCAACACTTGCTGGAATATTTTGCTTCTCTGCTCGGGTGTGAGTGCGTGGCTCTGATTTGGAGTATTGTCTTCATTAAACTGTATATAATCTCTGTTTTGCTGGTGTTTTCATGAGCACACTGGAGAAGGCTTTTCATATGCGTACAATATATACATGTTTCATTTTCCACTTATGCTCAGACAATGTTTGTTTTCCCCTTTGCTTGGTAGTTTTTGTGCCTGTGTGGAGCGCTCACTGGGTCTCATTCTCTGCTTCACAGGAAGAAGCTCTGCTTCTGAAGAAGAAAAGAGAAATGAAGGACATATAGAAGACAAAGTGTTATCAGGAAAGAAGATAAAGAGGAAGACAAGAGAAGAAGGAGATGAAAAGAATAGGAAAATGTAGACAAAAAAGGAAAAAAGAATAGAAAAAGAGAGAATAATGAAAGAGGAGTACAGATATCAAGAGAAGAGAAGAGAAGAGAAGAGAAGAGAAGAGAAGAGAAGAGAAGAGTCTCTCAAAATGGCGGACATGTCTTGAATTCTGTGCGAGGTTATTTTTATTTTAGAACAAGCCTGCAAATGTGGGAAGTGTGTGTGGGTGGTTGTGTGTGTGTGTGTGTGTGTGTGTGTGTGTGTGTGTGTGTGGGTAAAAGTCTTAGCAGAGACCATATGTACAATGACTCCAGTCTTTTACCATATGGCTCATGTTGTAGTGAGCGCAGACTTGGAGTTGTGCCGGATTAAGGTGGATGGTGGAGCTGTGGCTTGTGCAGATCTGAAATACTGAAAGACAAACATTAATACGCATTTAACGCTCGGATCAAACTGGATGAACCACTTAAAAAGGTCATGTGTTTTATTGTTTAGATCAAATTCATAGAATATAGCAAAATGCCCATACTACAGAGAAAAATTGCCTATATACAGGATATAATTATACTTACAGATTACATTGATTTACACCTTATTAGACCTACAGTTCCTGAGAAATAATAATTGATCATAACCAAATTCTTTATTCATGTCATAGAATTTCTTTTTCCATATGAATCCATCCATCATTTGCAGTAACATTTAAGGAATTTGGCTGATGCCATTATCCAGAGCAACCTACAACTGAGCAGTTGACGGTTAAGGGCCTTGCACAAGGGCCCATCAGTGGCAGCATGGCGGTGCTGGGATTTGAATTTGTGACCTTCCAATCCAAAGTCCACTGTCTTAACCACTGAGCTGCCACTTTACCCATCATCATCATCATCATCATCATCAAGTAGTTATGAGTTACAGAAGTTTAAGCAAATGAATTGAATAACTGTGTGATGTTACAATTAAAAATCGGTAAGTTTTGATTTGCATAGAATTGCAATAGAATTGCTCCAATTTAATTTTATTCCATTTTGGATTGGGGGGGGTGGGGGTGCATTGTTTTTTAATTCAACACAAATTTTTGTTTATTAAGTCAGACTTAAGTTGATTAAACCATTTTTTTGCTTTAGGAGTACAAACTGAGAAATATATATATATTCTATAAGTAGCAATTTCAATACTAAGTGTGGAAAAGATTTGACAAAATGGAAAAAGTATTAGAATAGTGTAAGAGTTTCTAGGATGGTGCTCGTTCCAAATCCTTCTTGGATTCTGTTTCAAGTGAGCTTCCTGAAGATATTCTACTAGCAAGTCTTTCCAAAAGGAAAATAGTATAGGGGTTTATAAACCTCTGAATTAACATTGTTTTTTAAATAAGCATTGACATACACTATATTGACAAAAGTTTGTGGCGACTGACTGTAAGATTTGAAGGTGCTTTTTGAAATCACATACCATATTTAGTTCTCATTTGTTGTAATAATAACCTCCACTCTTCTGGGAAGACAAAGATTTACAAAAAAATGGAAGAATTAGCATTAAACTTGACATTGTGGAAGCGGATTTGTTGGTCCAGATTTAAATAACAAGAAAGATATAACATGGATGAAATCTCACTCTATTTTAGATTGTAGAACAGCATTGTGGGTAATGTAGAAAAATGTATGACAAAACGCACATGTAAATTGTAAAGGTTAATATACTAGTTGCTTATAATAATAATCATATAACATATTTTTTCAGTTTTTAGACAGAGATGCGTTCGAATGCTCTGAACAGGGCACCTACTAAACATTAGACTGATGCGTTCATAAAGTCAGAAGGTAATAGCTTTTGGTTTCATGGCTTCATTATGGCACCCTGTGGCACTGCTGCTACAGAGCAGGATTGAGCTGTAATGCTGGCCACTAGTGCCATATGCCATCCTGGCTGCATTGAGGGAGATGGATATACGCTTGCACTCTTCATTCTTGAAGTAATCAGTGGAGCAGAAGCTCCTCGGAGACACCACATCACGTTTGAGTCGGTTAGAGCAGCTCAGGAAGCTGGAGTGTACTCATGGTGTGGTTTTATGCTCTGGGTTTCTGGGAGTCAGTCCAGCTCAGGCAAAGCTTGCCTCAGGAGGTCCAATCAAATCCGTTCTCATTGAGTCATCACGGCTCTCTAAATGTTTCGGCGACGTCGCTCAGTTCCAAGCGTTCATGCTGGATTGATCATTGCACGCTTGAAATTTTTCCTTCCCTTCTCTGTGTGTGTGTGTGTGTGTGTGTGTGTGGAGGGACTGTGTGGATCAGTGTGCGATTGTGTGTTTGTGTAGGATTTTGAGACTTATTTCCATTAAAATGCATTTGCATCTGTGGTGAATCTGTAAAAATACTTCAGGCATGTGTGTGTGTGGTTGTGTGTGTGTGTGTGTGTGTGTGTGTGTGTGTGTGTGTGTGGGACCACAGGAGTCTCTCACATGAGTTTTTCCTCTTCCTTACTATTCCTCATAAGCTAGCACTTCTATTTATTTTAGAAATAAAAGCACTTCATCTATTTTTATTTTTATTTAAAATAAATACATATATTAGTATATATATATATATATATATATATATATATATATATATATATATATATATATATATATATATTTTTATTATTATAATTTTTTTATAATTTTTCATTTGTAGATGTTATTAAATGATAATGGTGATGATGATTATTATTATTATTATTATTATTATTATTATTATTATTATTATTATACATTTTTCTTTGTGCATTCATAAAAAAAATGTCTCCATTATGAGATACATAAGATACATAAATTTGAGCTAACATTTGTTTATAAAGTGATATTTAAGTAAATTACTTTTTTCTTCTTCTCCTTCTTCTTCGTAGTCAACAAAATATTGAAATAAAATACACTATAAATTATGGGTTTTTTTATGACTTTCCAGTCAAAACAGATGTTTTTTTTAAACATATTATTTATTTTATTTTCCACCAGGTTCCTTAATTTAATTAAAATTAATAAAAAAAATGATAAAAAGCAACCTTATTTTTTTTTTAAATCACATGTTTTAGTTTTGTGCAGCTAATTGACCGAAGACATTGGTGACATAAGAGGTCTAATATAGACCATGGCCTGCACCGGCAATTACCCATCGCATGTGCAATGTAATCACTCCAAAATTGGCCCTTTCAACACCACCACCATCACCACCACCCCCAATCCACCTGCTCATTCAGCTCATTCTACCCCTCCACCCCAATCTCTCCATCTCTGATGCACAGTGGTGTGATCCAGGTTCGACTAATGAAACCATTTTGCAGGGTGGAAGCATCACATTTAATGAGCCACCAGGTCTTCAAGGTCATTTCCACTTTCCCGAGGTTGCTGGGTGTCTGTGTCTGTTTGTGTCTGTTTATGTGTGTGTGTGTGTGTGTGTGTGTGTGTGTGTCTGTGCACATGGATATATAGTCTTCATCTGTTTTTTTAAATAGCAATGTGTCCAAAAAACGATGACGCCCCCAACAACACCTACTGACAAAAGTGTATGTTGGAGTAACACATTCAGAGTAGAATTTCAGAGGAAAATATTCAGAAATGGGGTGGTGTAATGATGCACATTAACTGTTACCACCATAAAGTTGAATTATTTCCAATTACAGTATGTCCCGAAGTGTTTTATAAAGGTAAAGGTGCTTTTTACTTGTCGAATGTACAGCACAGTAGCATTTTTTTCAATCTCAGGAGGCTGTGATAAGAGCCCAGTGGCAGCCATGATACTGCTCCCTTGGAGCACAGAGGCTTAAGGGCCTTGTTTAGGGTCCTAAGAGCATCAGCTTGGCGATACTGAAGAAAGAATCTCTGACTTCCTGATCAGTAACCCAGATCCTTAACTACTGAGCTACCACTAGTAGCTTGTTTCACTTCATTTTGATTTCTGAATGAATAAATGAGTGAGAAGCTACTGTTACTGACATCAAAGCAGAAATTACATTGTTCTCCCAACACCCTCAGTCTCTTGAATTTACAACAATTGAGCTTATTTTATTAAGAAATGTATAGAAAACCCACAGACTGACACTTGAGACTCCGTCCATAGTTAAAACATAAACATCTCCTTACAGGGAACCTGACCAAATCAATGATCCTAAGTTTATTTGTTCAATATGTATTTAATTATTTTATGTGCATCCATTATATGTGGTTTCAAAAAGATTCAAGACAGGCTCTGTTTACATGAAAGTAATTTATTGATTTACTTTGACACACTATCAGATTCAAAATAGTCCTCTTGCACAGCAATACAGTGCTCCCCGTGTTCCTGCCACTTCTGGAATGTGTCCTGGGAGTCTTCTTTTTTAATTGTGTAAAGCAATGAGCCGGAGAAGAGAAAAGTCTGCAGTAGCCAAATCTGGTGAGTGGGTTGGGTGCAGAAGTGAAATCGTGAGGATTGTTCTCCCACGATCATCATGCACAAGTTGCTGAATGGTTTCGTCATTTTCGGGTGTTGAAGGTTTGCATCCTCTC